>NC_142931.1:121397072-121432072 GCF_046866305.1 Octopus bimaculoides
ATTCTTCTTACCTGTGATGTTGAACTGGGTGTTGTGTTGCATATTTATATATGTTGAATTTTCAACACGACCATCCTAGGTTTTTATATTTTATTTGGTGCTCCAGCATGGCCACAGTCAAATGACCAAAACAAGTAAAAGAGTAAAAAAATTTATCTAAAATTATTAATGTTATTACTGTTATTATTATAATTAATAAGGCAGTGAGCTATCAGAATCATTTACTTGCCAAGACTATTTCGTACTTAAGAGGGTTGTATCTATCTATCTTTATGCTTTCCTTCTTGACTATTCATGGGTCAAAAGGGCATGCAACAGCAACTATACTGCATTATTATTATTATTATGGACTCTCTTCGTGGATTTGAAAGCGGAAGAACGTGTGTTCATTAGCTGTAAGCTTTTGTTCCATTTTTACAGATAATAGTGTTGTATCTGAAAATTTTTTATGACATTTCTGTGTCCAGGCCAACTGGGCTCTTGCTGAGTTGAGTAGTGAGGCGGGACTTTACCCCTTTTGGGGCGAATTTTCAATTCAAATTCTTGATTTTTTTTCATTTTTCAATTTTAAAATTTGCAACATGTCCTTAGAGAAGAGTATAAGCTTTTCCTTTCTTTTTGACTTCCCTCCTCTGCTGTCAGAAAACAGCCAAAAATGTTTAAAAATTAATTCTCTCTGCCCTCTCTGTGCCTTAAAAGGCAGAGAGAGAGATGACCAAAGTCTTGCTAGCATGTGCAACGCTGAGCAACAGAAGGAAAAAGAAGAAAAGAAATGCAAGAAAGAAGAGGAAAAGAGCAAGGAAATTCAGCTAATGGATGCTGCTAGCATCGCAACAGCAGTGAATCCAAGCCCTCCCTCTACCACTACTAACACTAAAACATTGAACACTCAACAGCAACAACCTAATGCATTAAACAGCTGAGGTTTTGCTTTAATGGCAAAGCCTAGAAATGAATTCATTGATGTTTCTGTAGAATCTCTCAAAGACTACAGAAACATGTTAAAAAGAAAAAGCGAAAGATGTGTTTCAATAAACACACCTCCAGATATTATAGACAATACAAACAAATGTACCATAGTGTACAAAAGTATTTCTTTAAAAATTAGTTGTTTAGAAACTGCCACAAATGAAGCAGTTGAAAAATGCTTGTAACTTATTTGGAAAGATGTAACATATCTGTTGAGGGGTAAGAAACTTGAATTGGAGTCAGATTTGCTACAGAAGATGTAGCAAAACAGCACTCAACAGCCCAGCTGAGAAACAGTGAACTTGTCCTAGTTCCAACATACTTCAGAAACTCGAGACATTGAGAGGCATCTAGTATGAACTACGATGTGGGAAAGTTGTTTTGGCATATGCAAACAACGTCACTGTCATAGATCTGGTCAGCACTACTGTGAAAGAATACGGGGAAGTAACAGGAGCAAAGATTAATCTGGAAAAATTGGCGGGACTGCAGCTTGGCACCTGGAGACGCAGATGATCTATGCCAACCAACAGCATTGAAAGATATCAGATGGTCGAGCTTGTAAAATTGCTCAGGGTCTGATTCGGACTGGACCTCCAGCTGGAAAAGAACTGGAGTGAGGTGACGAGCAGGGTAGCCAGTCTCACCCAGAAATAGGCCAAGAGGAAGCTATCCTTGAAAGGTCAGGCAGAATTGGTAAACACATATGTCACCTTAGTCATTTACTACTACCTCTTCACCATTGTGCCTTGCCCTAGTTCATACTTAATCAAGCTGGAGCATTTGCTTTTCTGCCTGTTATGGAAGGGACAGACTCCACTGGTCAGGTACTCCATTTTCTGTCATTTTCTGGGTATGCTGTGGCTATTGTTGTGCAGACATGCACTGAGGCTGCGGCACATCCAGCGTTTCCTCAATGACGATAAGCAGGTGTGGTCGCTGTTTGTCAGACTTGCTTTCCCACAGCTTGTCTCTCTGAGTGAGCTGTAATCTTGGAACAAGCGAAGACTGAGGCTGGGCGTCTGGCACCTTGAGTATCATCAGGCGCTCACACTCGTCAATGCAGTTAGTTGAAGTTCTACTATGGCATTGTATAGAGGGTTAGTGATGAAAAGAAATGACAACGTTCGTGGGGAGACTCTAGGAGTCGATGAATTTCAACTTGCCAGTCTATTCTGGAGGACTTTTGGGTTGAGGTCTATGGATAGCTTCCAGAAAGGATTATTATCATTATCATCGTCATCATTATTATCTTATGGGGTGAGGGAGCTGTTATTTCAAGGATGAGTTATGTTATTTCAGGGACGAGTTTCTCTTGTTTATTCACTTCAAAGATGGTAGGATGAAGTTTGAAAGCAACTTAGCAGCTATTTCTAGCTGTTCATGCAACTGTATAAAGGCCATTTCTATGCTCACACAGTTACACTGTACCCTATACATTTAACCACTGTATATTGGAATTTACAGCATGGTTTTCTTTAAGAGAGTGAGGTGTTGTAGATTTGGTGTTATTTAGAAATGGATCATACCTTGTCATTCAACTGACTACCTATTTGTCTTATATTTGCTTGTTCAGAGCTAAACTGGAAACTGCAGAACAAGAAATCTAGCTATGAATTTTAAATCAGAAAAAACCTTTTCACCTGGTATCATAACACAATATCATAACTTGGCTGTTTCACCTTAATTCAGGCTTTTCTTGGTGGAATTTTCTTGTGAAAAGCAAATATTTTTGTGGGTTGTGTGAGATTTAGAGAAATGGATCATAATGTATGGTTAAAACATATTTGGAAAGTGACTGTTGGAAGGGAAAGATTAATAATAAGAAAAGTATTTCTGATATTTTATAAATTTCAATAATCTGGTTGGTATGTACTAGAAGGGAAGAATGGGGACATTGAAAGAAAGAGGTGGGGAGAGAAAGGGTGAAAGGAGGCAAAATAACAAATCAGGAAATGAAAGAAAATATCAAAAATAAGGAAAGGGTAAGTGAAGAGGGGGAGTAGAAGAGGGAGAGAGAAAGTGAGAGAGAGAGTGAGAGGTGGCAGGAGCTTTAAGGAAATAAGGGATATGAGAAAAATAAGGTAGAGATTATAAATGCAAGAGAATAAAAGAAGTGGAGTGGAACAGGAAGAAGGAAATGGAGTGAATTGGGGGGGGGGGAGAAATAGGAAAAGGGAAGGAAGGAAAAACTTAAGTAATAAGGAAAAAGATGCTTGTGCTTGTCAAATAGAGTATATTTATGCGTGTGTCTAATAACATATATGTAATATAGCACATACATATTTATTGATAGATAGATAGATAGATGTGTGTATATATGTGTGAGTGTGTGTATATATATATATATATATTTTTTTTTATATATAGATATATAGACACACATAAACATACACACATTCTCTTTCTTCTCTCTCTCTCTCTTTCTCTCTTTCTCTCTCTCTTTCTCTCTCTCTCTCTCTCTCTCTCTAAAATCATGTCTTTAGAGTGTTTTGAATGCTCGAAATGAGGGGTAGATAGACAGCCGACTACCGATGAAGGGTCATTTCTCTGTGTTTACTTGTCCTGTTTTCTATTTTTTTTCTCTTGTTGTTTGTATATTTAACTCATTTGTTTACATATTTCATGTTGTTTACATGTTTCTGCCAGCTCACCGCCTTTCAGTTTCTGCCTACCAAATCTAATCACAGGGCTTTTGTTGGCCTGAGGCTATAGAAAATGACACTTACCCCATGGTGCCACACAATAGGACTGAACCTGGAACAATATGGCTTGGAAGCAAACATCTTACCACACAGCCACACCTGTGCTTATGTATATAGATGTGTGTGTTCGTATATTTACACAGACAGACAGACAGACACACACACACACACACACACACACACACACACACACACACACACACACAAAGCATGGCTGTATGGTTAAGAAATTTATTGTGCAGCCCTGTGGTTTTGTGTTTGGTCCTACTGCACATCACTTTAGGTAAAGTAAATGTCTTCCATAATACCCTTGGTCTGACCAATGTCTTGCAAGTGAACATGATGTACAGACACTGCTGGAATCCCAATCAAATGCACACACACACACATACACTTTCACATACATACACACATATGTATATGGTAATTACTGCAAAATATTGCATGCTGCAAAGGCACTGCAGTATTTGAATACATAAATAAATGTAAAATTACCGATCAATGTCTAGACTTTGAAATAACTAAATATTTTAATTTTCTGAGATACTTTATGGAAAACTAAAACCCTTTAAAGATTGATATGAATATAGAAGGAAATGTATGAATTGGATGCAGTTTTATGTGTTCTAAAGTTTATTGGAATGTTTCCCATCATCATCATCATCATCGTTATCATCCTCATCATCATTATCACCGTTATCATCATCATTTCAACTTAAACTTTTTTCATGCTTTTATGCATTGGCTTGTTTTTATTGAGGCAGATTCTCTCCGGCTGGATGCTCTTCCTTCCGATAAGTTTGCAAACAAAGTAATATCTCCCCATGGCCAGATATATTCTTTCAGATTGCTGGAAAGGAATGACACCGTTTGCACGTCAGTGACTATTATTTACCACTATTCTGCTGAGGATGACTTTGCCTTTCATCATTTCGGGGTCGATAAATTAAGTAGCAGTTGTGTACTGGGGTGGATCTAGTTGATTGGCCCCCTCTCTAAAAATTTTGGGACTTGCACCTAGAGTAGAAAAGAATTATTTACCACTATTACATGATATCAAGACAAGACACCCATTCACACACCCATTTGCATACACACACACACACACATTTGCAGGCACACATGCACACGCACACACACACACATCTTTTATTTATTATCGTTTACTTATAAATCTGTGTGTGCATATACATACATACATACATACATACATACATACATTGTTACATACAGATCAGAGACCTTTATAACTGTTGTTTACCATTAGTTGTATGCTAACAATTGTGTTCTTTTAGTTTGCTCAGAACATGCATTCTCAGAAAATAACAAACCTATTCACTGGTGACTGAACTGCTCTTAGGTTTACAATAAAACTAAGGTGATGAGTGCACCTGCGCCAGGAAAAACGTATCATCACTTTCATCTTCATCATAATCATCAATATTTAACATTCATATTCCATGCTAGCATGAGTTTGACCACATTCATTTGTCCAAGGAATCAGATTTGTTGTAGTCAATTCTTTTATGTAAACTGGGATTTTGAAATCCACATGATGATTCAGAAGGCTTCATTTGCATTTGGGACAACAATGAGACCAGAACCCACACTGGATCAGTCGTTGCCCAAGTCAACATCAAAGAGTGAACAGGCCTCGATTTCACTAACTCACAGGGTAAAGGGTAAAGGGTAAAGACCTGCTTTGGTCTGAATGACCATGGGATTGTACCTAATATGTTCCCCTCTGAGGCACAAATCTGGGCAAGGTTGTTCATGGAAGACCAGCAGTCGTCCATGCATACCAGCCTTTCCTCTCCACATCAGCGATGTTATCCAAGGGAAAGGCAAAAATTGATACAGCTTGGCCACAGTGATGTCACAATTCATTTCTATAGATGATTGAACTGGAGCAATGTGAAATAAAGTGTCTCGTCCAAGAACTCAACACACAGCATAGTCCAAGAATTGAACCCACTACCTCATGTTTGTGAGCTATGTGCCTACACACACTAACTCACAGAAGCAGCAGAAAACTGAGAGAAGTGATGAAGTGTGATTGTGAGATCATCAACAAATGCTCCAACAACAACATCGCCAACGGATAGGAAGGAGGGGAGGATGAAAGGAAGGAAGGAAAGAAAGAAAGAAAGAAAGAAGGAAGGAAGGAAAGGAGGGAAGCTGTCTTACTGCCATACTATCCTTCACACAACCATTTTCCCCTAAAATCATAAATATGAATTCAGATTACTTTTTAAACCTGTTGAACCAACCAGAAAGTGATTTGTTAGTTTTCTCTTTATTGTCACTATTCAACTGCTGTATGTGTATTGTAAACTGCAATAAATTGATTTCATATTTGTATTTGTGCTGCTTGAACTTTGATGGCAAACTACCAATCATATAAAATCAAGAAATATGCTATCCAAACACACAACAATTGGAATAGTCCTATGCATTTTAAATATGTACCTCTCTCTCTCTTATATATATATATATATGTAAAGTAAATCATAAATCTGAAAGAGAAGCACGCTATAGGTTATAGAGCAGTAGAGTAATTAGTTCAAGATAGTTATGGCCAGTTTATGGGATTACCTCGGATTTCACGTTCATTAAAGTGCTTAGCTTTACTGCATCTCTTCAAACCCTAATCTCTCACAACGACATATCAGATTAGGGTCTTGAAGAGACGTAAAGCTATTGTTTTATGGACGTGAAACCCTGGGTAACTCCATAGACTGGCCATAACTATCTTTATCTAATTATATATATTCTTTTATTCTTTTATTTGTTCCAGTCATTTGACTGTGGCCATGCTGGAGCACTGCTTTTAGTTGAACAAATTGAGCCCAGGACTTATTCTTTGTACGCCTAGTACTTATTCTATTGGTTTCTTTTGTTGAACCACTAAGTTACAGGGATGTAAACACTCCAACATCAGTTGTCAAGTGATGATGGGGGGACAAACATAGACACACACACACACACACACACACACGACGGGCTTCTTTCAGTTTCTGTCTACCAAATCCACTCACAAGGCTTTGGTCGGCCTGAGGCTATAGCAGAAGAAACTTGCCCAAGGTGCTACATATTGGGACTGAACCCAGAACCCTGTGGTTGGTAAGCAAGATATATATATATATATATATATATATATATATATATATATATATATATATATATATACATATATACTGTGTTAGCTTTTCAATTGGTTCCAGACGCCCGGTAACCACAATGGACCCTGATGAAACTGTACTGACAATATTGCAAGGTTGCATATGCAACAATATGCAGTCACTGCAATGGAAACATGTGTAGGTCATTGTAATATGCTATATATAACTAAAAAGATAAATATTGTGGATGTACAAGTCTCCATATTCCTTATTATTAATATTATTATGTATATATAGGTGCAGGCATGGCTGTATGCTAAGAATCTTGCTTCCCAACCACATGGTTCTGTGTTCAGTCACACTGTGTAGCATCTTGGGAAAGTGGCTTTTACTGTAGCCTTGGGCTGACCAAAGCCTTGTGAGTGGATTTGGTAGATGGAAACTAAAAGAAACCTGTTGTATACATATATATATATATATATATATATATATATATGTGTCTGTGTTTGTACCCTTCTCCACCACTTGGCAACTGATGTTGGTGTGCTTACATTTCCATAACTTGGTGGTTCAGCAAAAGAGACTGATAGAATAAGGACTAGGCTTACAAAGAATAAGTCCTGGGGTTGATTTGTTTGACTAAAGGTGGTGCTCCAGCATGGCCACAGTCAAATGACTGAAACCAATAAAAGAATAAAAGAAATGCATAGTAGAAAAACAAACAGGACAAATTTATCTACGAGGTGGTATCAAAAAGTTCCTGGACTAGTTCTGTAGCTTGCCAACAGATGGCAGCACAATTTTGTGTGCACAGTGAGAGCTAGCAGTGACCTTCAGGTGACAGTGTGCTGAGTGACATTGCTGTGTTTATTTCACAAGTTGTGAAATTTCTGTTTTTGTAATCACATGTAGGCTGTAGTCTGCAATTTTGACATGGACAGAAAGTTGAAATTTTGTGTTAAACTTAAGAAGTCTACTATAGAGATATTGAGCATGTTTCGGCAAGCTTATGGTGATGAGGCAATGAGTAGCATGCAATGTTTTGAGTGGCACAGGCACTTCAAAAGCAGAAGAATGTTTGAAGTGTTTGAGGGAAGACATTTGGTGAAAGTGACCAGATCTGTGGAGCACGTAGATCTGTGTCTCTGAGCTCTCCTCATGCGTGAGTTTCTTGCTAAAATCTATTTGGTATTGCTTCCATAACCAACCTATTTGCCAGATTTAACACCTGCTGACTTCCATCTTTTCCCCCAAGATGAAAATGCGGCTCAAAGATTGCCATTTTAACACTGTTGTCGAGATCCAGAGTGAATTGCAGAAGTTTCTTGACTTACTTATGGAAAACAACTTCCAGACTGGATTCCAAAAATGGCAGGAACACTGGGACTGGTGTATTGTTGTGCAAAGTGACTATTTCAAAGGAGATGATATTAAAACTTAGGTGAATAAGTTATTTTTTCTTAAACATAACTAGCCCAGGGACGTTTTAATGCCAGATATATATTTTGATACCAAGCATACATATGCATTTCCAGCACTTCTGTGTCACATATAAAAGATTTCAAGCACATGCTTAATATTTGCTTTGGACACATTTAGTGAAATGAATTTAGCAGGCAGGTGATGAGGCAAGCACCATAAATACAAAACTTGGTGGATAGTTTCAATTTCTGGTCCCAGCCTGACTAGATTTAAGTCACTAGTGTCTCAAATGAAACTGAAGCCTTCTGAATCATCAAGTGGATTTCAGAATCCCAATTTATATAAAAGAATTCAGTATATCAAGTCTGGTTCCTTGAACAAATGAATGTGGTCAAACTCATGCCAGCATGGAACATGAATGTTGAATGTTGATGGTTATGATGAAGATGAAAGTGGTGATATACCTTTCCTGGAGCAGGTGTACTCATCACCAAACTTTTATTGCAGACTTGAGAGCAGTTCAGACACAAGTGAACAGGTTCACTATTTTCTGAGAATGCATGTTCTGAGCAAACCAAAAGAATACAATTGTTAGCATACAACAAATGGTAAACAACAGTTATAAAGGTCTCTGATATGTACATAAGGATGTATGTATGCAAGTATGTATGTATGTACATATGTATGTTTGTATGTACATATATGAGTGTATACACACATACACAAATGCATATACACATACATACACACAGATTTATAAGTATATATATATATATATATATATATATATATATATATATAGGTATGTGTATGTATAGGTATGCATGTATGTATGTATATAGGTATGTATGTGTGTATATATATATATATATATATGCACACACATACATATGTATAAATACACATTTGTGCGTGCGCGTGCACACACACACACGTATATATATATATATATATATATACACACACACACATAGTTGTATTCACAAATCAATGTTGACTTATTACTTTTTTTGTCCTATACGCTGTTGCTTCCGCTTTTCCTTGTTTGCTTTGTATACGCTGTTTCTGTTGTATACAAAATGTCACCATTCTGCATTATTTCCTGATGTAGCACTGATGGATCTACCACTCCCATTTACTTGTGTTTAATGCCATCGTCTGTGAAATTCAATGATAGATAATGCGTTACCATTCTTATAAGCATAACAATGTCAACTAAAGATAACTCATACTATTCCATTCATATAAAATGAGAAGCTATAAAATCCACTCAGTAAAGCAATGCAAAGCTGGGAAAAAAAATATATCTTTATTTGATATTTTGTTTGGAATTGAAAATGTTTGAAATGTGTAGTGAACTTTGCAATTTGTCAATTCTAGATTAGGAGTGGTTAAAGCTGAAATATTGAATAAATGTATTTTCATTCAGTTTTGTATAGTTAAACAGTGAATTTTTATACTTTATCTATTTAATATACTGAAATGATAAGGTTTAAAAAAGAAAAAAAAAAAGAGGAAACTCAAGGTAACCGTATAATGCAGTGTTTTCCAATCGAGGTTCTCCAGATTCCTTAGGATTTCGCAATAAGGTTGGGGAAGGGATTAGTCAATACCTCTGACCCAAGTATTTGGTTGGTGATTATTTTATTAGCCCTGGCATGCTAACGATTATGCCAGATAACCACCTTCATAATAATAATAATAATGTAATAATAATGATGCTCCTACAGAAAGTTTGTCTCTTAGGGATAGCAAAGATTATCAGGAGGGTTCTAAGTACTTGAAAAACTCCTGAAAACTTGTGGATACCTAAGGTTACAGGTAGGGACCTACTACCCACATAAACACTACCAAGAAAAAACCCAGCCTGAGTCAAACCAAAATAATAATAATAATGATAATGATTTCAAATTTTGGCACAAGGCCAGCAATTTGGGGAAAGGGAGTAAGTTGATTACATCAATCCAAGTGATCAACCGGTTCTTATTTTATCGACCCGAAATGAATGAAAGACAAAGTTGACCTTGGTGGAATTTGAACTGAGAAACATAAAAATGGATGAAGTGCTGCTAAGCAAATCCAATATTGAAACCATAAATTTATTACTTATAAACTACAATATGAGAACACTGTTTCACAACTTTATCTTCTTGTGGTAGAAGAATTTAGTTAAGATGAAATTTCTTAAACTCACTTTGTCAGTTTTAATGGATTTAGCGCTACTAAACATTTCAATGACAGTTTTATGATTTTTTAAAAACTCTTGGGAAATTTAATTTCTTGAAAGAGAAAGAAAAAAGAGTAATAATGATATACAACAATTTTTATGCAGGATTTCCTCAAGACATGGAATGTATTTCAAGGATTCCCTGAGAGTAAAAAAGTTTGGAAACACTGATATAATGTAATATTATATGATATATTATGATATGATATGATACGATATGATATAATATGACATATTATGTTATACATACATACATACATACATATAATCTGACAATTTGTGAACATCAAAACACTGAAGTGGAAATAATTATCAAAAAAGTTATTCCTTTTTCAAATACACACACACACTCACACACTCACACACACACATGCACGCATGCACACACACACACACACACACACACACACACACACACACACACACACACACACACACACACACACACACACACACAAGGTGCATTCCAGAATTTTCAAGACTTTTTCAGGAGAGACATTAATTTCAAAGAAGTAACTCTAATCTTCAAAGTAGGATTCTCTTGCTTCAAGGCACTTATTGTAGGGCTCCAGTCATTTTATTTTTTTGCGAAGGCCCCATGGAAATCTTCCCAAGTGAAGGTGTCCAGGTCCCTTGTAATAGTCTCTGTCATCTCCTTCAGCTTCGAGGACAACCAAGAGACTTAGGGAGCAATGTCTTGACTGTAGGGAGGTTGAGGGATAGTTTTGATGACCATCTCTGTCAAATACAGTAATGCCTTGATATTCCTGTTAATTTGTTCTCAGAGACCACATATAAAGTAAACACTCATAAAGCAGAGCAACAATTTCCCATTGTAGCAATGTTATAAATTGTAATTTGTTCCCAGAAAAATATTTTACCTATAAAATTTATAATACTCATAAATAAATGACAATAAAACAGGAGTAGAATGTAAAGAATATTTTATGTAAAGAAAAAGGAATGTCAAGATCATTTATGATGAAAAAATATCCTTATTATAATCGTTTTCTGAATCACATTCACTTGCACTAGACTTGTGTACACCATTGCTTGTAAACATGATCACTGATTCACAAGCTCTCATAGATGGACTTGTAGATTTCTTTCTAAAAAACAAGTCTAGAGTTGTTTGCTTAGAAGAAGCTTTTTTCCATTCTCTATAAATTTTTCGATATCATGCAGAAGCATTTGTTATGGTAGTAGAAACTTTTGAATTTAGTTCAAAATTTGGACCTTGTGCTTGAAAAATAAAACTCGTAAACTGGGGTCTCATAAATTGGGTCCTTGTAAAGTGAGGTATTACTGTAGTTGGTTACCAGAATGGAATTATGAACTAGGGCATTGACCTGGAGTAGGTGCTCTGCTCTTTGTGATGAAATCTCTTTTTCAACATCCAAACTTGGAGGATGTAGATGGTACCCTTGTTGTTGATAAAAGGGCTCACCATGAGTTTATCCATGACAATCTCAAGTATTTGTGGAAACACGTGGCTTAGGGGTTAGGGTGTTGGACTTGTGACTGCAAGATTGTAGTTTCGATTCCTAAACTGGGCGATGTGGTGTTCTTGAGCAAAACGCTTCATTTTACGTTGCTCCAGCCTACTCAGCTGGCAAAAATAAGTAATCTTGCAATGGACCGGCATCCCATCCAGGTGGGGAATATATATACCATGGAAACTGGGAAACCGGCCCTCATGAGTCGGTTTGATTCACAAAGGAAACTTTACTTTTTTTATATTTCATAAGTTCTTGTAGTGTTTTTGCCCAGTTTAGCACAAAACTATATTGCAAACTAGTCAGCTGTGATGAGCTGTGTTTAGTAGGGTGCGTTCAAAGTGCTGGTATGGCTGTCTCCTTCAATCTGAAAAAAAAAAAAAAAATGTTGGTAGGTCCACTTATTAGATACATTATTTACATTTGACTGATATTTGTCCTCATCTTGTCAAATGTAAATTATGTACATAATTCTTCATCTCTTAAATATAGAACTGCACTTATTAGATGTATGGTAATAATATACTGAAATTATAATAATTAAGGACAGTTATAACTGTCTCTTTTACATAAGTCTCAAAACCTCTGTAATACACACATACACACACACACATTTGTGTGTGTGTGTGTATATATATATATATATATATATATATATATATATATATATATATATATATATATATATATATATATATGTATATATATATATTGGATGAAATACACTGCCTTTGTTTTAGTTTCTTTTGGAAATAATGAAGATTTAATAAAATAACTTCATAATTTCTAGTTAATTAAAATCTTATAAGGAATATGATCCATGTCCATAATTGCAAGGGAGGAGAATAAAAATATTTCAGCAATACAAAAGGAAAAAAAAGAAACACAGAAGAAAACAGATTGGCATTCACAGAAACGAACAGCAATATAGGGATTTACTTAACCCTCGTGTTATATTTCAGTTGAAATGCACTGCGTTTGTTTCAAATAATTTTGAAATTAAAGGAGATTTAGTAAAATAACCTTGATACTATTATTAAGTTGGTGTCTGGCACATAAATCTTAATGGCAAGTTAAAATTTAGATCTTTTTAAAACAGGAAGTTTGCATCATAGAACCAGGAGTATTCTCACATGGGTTGGTATGAAAATGGTTAGAAAGTAAATATTTTAATATCTTTATTTCCCATGTATTTAAACTAATTAACAATTAATTATTCAATTAAATATTATGCAAAGGACTTAATCAAAGAATATATCTGCATATATTAAATGCAGATGTAAAGAAATAATTGTGTAATAAAAAGAGAAGTGAAACACAGTAAGTGCTGGTGCATTTTGTGCATATACTTATGCAATATTGCTTGTTTTTGCTTTTATTTGCTTGGTCAATTATTTCTCACCAGAATATGTCTCTTAACTCTCATCCACACACATTTTTTCACACCCAGAATTGATGAAACATGGAATAAAGTACCAACATCATTAGTTGGCTGTCAGGACACTGCATCCTTCAAGATTTCCATGCTTCCTGAAATTTGCCGGCTGTACACCTGATGTCCAAGCCTTTTTTTTTTTTTACAGCTCATTCACTGTTCACTTGATGTGCATGAACAGTATAAAGAATAATTATTCTTTATACTGCTCATGCACTTTTGGCTACTTTTTCTAATGAGTTATAGTGCACCTGAGCACTGTGTACAATAATTTCATTATATATATTACACTGTGTACACAAAATTTATATTTTTCGTCTTTGGTCAGTAAGGGCTATTTCCTATTTGCTTCTATTGAGAAGCTAAAGGAAATGACTACTATTTCCTTCAAACTTTGCTTTTGTCACCTGGCCACCAATGTTTTGAAACTGACATATTTTCCATTACATTTCAGACAGATTTAGCACTGTGTTGCTGAAGCAGAAATATTGTTATAGTAAATATTCTCCTCAGTACCACAGATCTGCTTATCAGTTGCTTGACCGTAATCACTCAAGTATGTCCCTTAGTGGCTGACAATATGTGCATCTCTGATCATGAGCAGGAGTAGTGGCGGGGGGCATCATAGCCATGTGTTGTGAGGGATTCTTTGGGGCTTGAATAAATATAAAAGCAAAATTGGAAGGAAATATTAGCCATTTTTCATACTTTCTAGGGGTAAGCAAATAAGAAATAACAGTTGCTATCCAAGGACAAAAAATCGTGTTACACAGTGTTATATACAGAGCTGTTTTCCATCCGTCTTTATTTTTTATTTTGGTGCAACATTTTTCCCCCTACTTAAGTGGGTGTTTTTCTAACTGTTAAACAATATTCAGTAATAAAATAGGAAAGTAATACACAATTGTTTCTGTCTGACGTCCTTGAAGCAATCAAAGTTCTTGCAAATTTTCCAAGGGTTTTCCTTCAGTGGCTGTGGTAAGACTTAAACTCATTGTTATGTGATGGTTAGAAGTCAAAGACCTTCTAGCTTGCAGACATTGCAACATATTATTAATCAAAACAGAAAGAGACACTTAGGAACAAAATCTAGTTGTATCATCAATCATCACTCATCATCGTCATCTTCATCATCTTCATTCTCACCACCACCAACACCACCGCCACAACTGCCACTGCTGCTGCTGTGACTGCCACTACAACTGTCACTATCACCACCACAACCACCACTACTACCATTGGTGTCACCACTGCCATCACTGCCACCACTGCCACCTCCACCACCATCACCATAAACATCATCATCATCATCATCAACAATAACAACAACAACCCACACCCACTGCTGCTGCAGCCACTGCTGTCACAACTGCTGCCATCACGGTAAGCACAGCCACCAGCACCACCATCAGCACTACCATCACCACCACCATCATTCTAATACAGGATAAAAATGTGCTCTTTAGTCACATCACAAACAACTTGTCTAGTGCTCACAGCACAATAAAATTCACCGACCAAGTCAATGTTTTAAAGTGATTGGAGACAGGAAGAATATCCAACTGTTAAAACCCATACTAGGACAATTATTCCACCCCCACTCTGAGGACAATTACCCCACCCATAGCACAATTCCCCCGATGATAACTACCTCCTAGGACAATTACCCCCCTTGGTTAATTACCTCCTCTCCAATATATTAAGAAGCTTTAAAATCATCATCAGTTGTCCTCAGGGCTAATTGTCTTGGGGTGGGGAGTGCTATTGTTAAATGTTCTAGACCTGTTAAAACCATGCTAACAAAAAGCATTACACTCACAACAGCCAAAGTTTTGTGGGTATTGTCTATGTTTGTGTGGGTTTGTCAGATGATAAAGGACTGTTGTGATACATGGTGAAGTGCTGTGAGACATTCAATCCATGCCAACATGGGAAAAAAATGGATATGAAATGTTAATGATGATGATGATGATGATGAGAATGACAACGATGATAACAATGACGATGATGATGACAATGACGATGACAATCATGATGATGGGGGATGACAGTCACGGTGATGACGATGATGATGATAACGAAGAGGATGAGGATGATGATGTTGATAATAGTGATGATGATAATGAGGAGGAAGAGGACGGTGATGATGATGATGATGATGATGTTGAAAATGATGATGTTGATAATAGTGATGATAATAATGAGGAGGAAGAGGACAATGACGATGATGACGATGATGATGATGATGATGATGATGAAGACGACGACGACGACGACGACGACGACGACGACGACGACGACGACGACGACGACGACGACGACGACGACGACGAGGAGGATGTTGATAATAGTGATGATGATAATGAAGAGGAAGAGGACAATGACGATGATGATGATGATGATGATGTTGAAAATGATGATGTTGATAATAGTGATGATGATAATGAGGAGGAAGAGGACAATGACGATAATGATGATGATGATGATGATGATAAAGATGATGACGACGACGAGGACAGTAAATGACAACGATGTTAAATGTTAACAACAATGACTGCGATTATTTAATTGCCTCAACAAAACAGTAGAATAAACAAAATTCGACTAAAAGTGTTTGCTTAAACAAAACCCATAAAATTAAGGTTTATTATAACATCACAGTAATTGCTGAATGGAAGCTCTTCTTTCCCATATTATATGGAATTTTTCACAATGTCCTATATTATGAGTATTGCTTCTGAACTTAGCTTTGAACAACAATTCTGTTTTGTTGATTTTTCTCTTTGTTTTGTTAAATGAGTTTTATCTAGAAGTCTCTCAAAATCATAATATCATTGCGGAATGTTTATAACAAGTAAAATTGATGAATTGATTGCATATCTCAATGGAGTTTTCACTTTATGGCCTTTCCAATAATACATTGACAAATCAAATTCATTCATTTTCAAATGAAGGTCAATCCACAGTTCAGGAGCTTTTAAGAATAAATTTTTTTTTTTTTTCCAGTTTTTAGATTCTCCAAAATGTTTGATCAAATATAAATCAGAAATTATTATCTTTATTAAAAACACCATAGGTCTTCTTAACATTTACCTCATCGTCAATACCCATGGTCTCTGCTGGCATGGGTTTAATGATTTGACAGGATCCTGTGGGCTGAAGGATTGCATTGGGTTCTAGTATCTGCTTTGGTTTGGTTTCTATTTTTTTCCATCACCACCCACTTTACAACATGCTATACTTTTTATGTGGCACCCGCACTAGTGAGGTCGCCATGCAGTTTCAAGAATATGAACCTCAAGAGGGACAACTTTATGTGAGGAGATGAGGAGTAGAGAAGGATAAAGCTTGCATTATATATATATATATATATATACTCTTTACTCTTTTACTTGTTTCAGTTATTTGACTGCAGCCATGCTGGAGCACCGCCTATAGTCGAGCAAATCAACCCCAGGACTTATTCTTTGTAAGCCTAGTACTTATTCCATCAGTCTCTTTTGCCAAACTGTTAAGTTAAGGGGATGTAAACACACCAGCATCGTTTGTCAAGCAATGCTGGGGGTGGGGGAACACAGACACACAAACATATACATGCACATACACACACACACACACACACACACACATATATATATATACGATGGGCTTCTTTCAGTTTCCGTCTACCAAATCCACTCACAAGGTTTTGGTCGGCCCGAGGCTATAGTAGAAGACACTTGCCCAAGGTACCACACAGTGGGACTGAACCCAGAACCATGTGGTTGGTAAGCAAGCTACACATATATATGTGTTTTGGATAGTTTGACCAGAGCTGGAAAGCTGAAGAGCTGCACCAGGTTCTAGTCTGATTTTGCATGGTTTATATATAAGTACACACACACACACACACACACACACACACACACACACACACACACACACACACACACACACAATTCTAACTAACAAAAAAGAAAGCAAATCAATGTTGCATATGTTTCAGTAAACAAACACCATTTATTTCAAGCTGTACACAAAGTCAATCAACTCATGCAATAAATTATTTATTCTATGGGGATTGTACATAGCTATTTGACAAACATACTTTGGGTTCTAGGAACATTTCCCATAAACATTTATGCCACAAGAAAACTCACTGTAGGAAAACGCGCTTTACAAGACTTTGCCATATAGGAAATTTTGCTGTAATATAATTTTGCCATATAGATAATTTTGAAGATACGGTAGGCAAGTTGATTTAGAAAAATTGCAGCTCTGAAAAAAATTGCTTTTTATGTATATATTTTTATATAATTCTGTTTTAGATTTAACTGTTCTTTTTGTTTTGTTTTTGTTCTTTGTAAATGTTATCATTTTTATACTGTATTACTTTTTATTTAAGCAGAAATTTTTTGTGTTTCTGAAAGCATTGTGATCTTTTAGATTGCTTTATTTTGGCCCCCACTGTAGCTTTGCCATGATAGATAGATTGGTTGAAACAATTATATACTAAGGGTTGTTTAGGCTCCCTGTCATGTTTTGACATGGTTTCTACGGCTGGATGACCTTCCTAACACCAACCACTTTACAGAGTTTACTGGGTGCTTTTACACAGCACTGGCATGGGTGCTTTTTGCCTAGCACCAGCACTGATGAGCCCATGAGATTAGGGATGCTCAGCTGGAGAGGGTTGCCGGGGACAAACCTGTATGCAAGGACAATCATGTTTTTACTTAGCTTCATGTGTCTTTTCAAGCACACCAACCTGCCAGGAGTCATATCCCCTGTCATCCACTCTGTGAGACCCAATGTCTGTAGACCCTTCCTCATCACATTGTCCTACGTCTTCCTGGGTCTACCCTTAGTACATGTTCCTTCTACAATTAGAGATTGGCACCTCTTGATGCAGCTGTCTCCATTCAAATGCATTACATGACAATACCAGCACAGCCTTCTCTCTTGTACACTACAGCTGATGTTACATATACCCAATTTTTCTCTCAAATCACTTATACTCTGTCAAATATGCACACTGATATTACCCACCTAGTATATATATATATATATATATATATATATATATATACACACACACACACATGTATATACGTACACTAATCTGTATCTTTACTTCATTGGACAGTAAAAACCCTGCTTGCGAAGACCTGTTAAAGCAAGTGAATTTGAAATCTGAAATCGAAATCGAACCGAATCCGACCACTGGCACCCATGCCTACCTCTCCTTCAGTGGACACTAAACTCTGCTTTCGAAGACCTGTTGGGGCAAGTGAAATCGTAATTGAACCATACTCGATGACTGGTCACCGTGCCAGTGGAGCACTAACAGCACTGTCGAGCGTGTTCATTGCCAGAGCCTGGCTTCCATGCTAGTGGCCCGTAAATAGCACCATTAGAGCCTAATCGTTACCAGCATTGCCTCCTAGCACTTGTGCTGGTGGCACGTTTAGAAAATCATTCGAGCGAGGTCGTTGCCAGTGCCGTTGGACTGGCTCCCATGCTGGTGGCACGTAAAAAACACCTTTTTGAGCGTAGCCGTTGCCAGTACCGTGCAACTGGCCCTCGTGCCGGTGGCACGTAAAAGCACCCACTACACTCTCGGAGTGGTTGGTGTTAGGAAGGGCATCCAGCTGTAGAAACTCTGCCAAATCAGATTGGAGCCTGGTGCAGCCACCTGGTCCACCAGTCCTCAGTCAAATCGTCTAACCCATGCTAGCATGGAAAACGGACGTTAAACGATGATGATGATGATATACATATATACATATCAATACATACATACACATACATTTTTATTGAAGGGAAGCAAAATTAGGTCACAATGCTCTAGCTTTTGCTATTATTTATTTCTTATACTTTGAGTAGTTGATTGATAGAATTGGTAGAGCATTGGTACGAATGCCATGCGTCATTTATTCTGGTTCTTTGCATTCTGAGTTCAAAACCTGCCAAGATCAACTTTACCTTTCATATTCTGGGGTTCAATAAAGTAAAGTGCCAGTCATGCTCTGAGTAATGATGGAACTGACAGACTCTCTTACTGTCAAAATCTCTAGCCTCGAGCCTAATTTAGAAACAATCTTTCATTTCTATCACTGCTTACAATATCATCCACCTCAGCATGCAAGCACAGCCAGTCTAATTGACCAAAAAACCTGACTGGTACTTATTTTTATCCAGTCCAGAAGCATGGACTCTAATTTAATCTACCCCAGAAGAATAAATTTAGAACACGAAGAGATGTGACTAAATACAGCAAGACACTTTGTCTGGTATTTGACTGATTCTGCTATCTTCTAGCTTTGTTTGCATCAATATACTACGACGCAAATCACATGCTCTGTTATTATATCAATACAGTAGATCTTGTTGTTTCTTATAGTAAGCTTTAACATGTAGTTATTGTAATTTTCTCTGCAATCATTCTGTCTGTATAATTTTCTTCTCAGCTTCAGCTCTGTTTTGAATGGTGTATATGTATATCATTGTGTGCGTGTGTTTGTGTGTGTATTTTTATAAATGTATAGTTGTATATATATGTGTGCATGTACAAATGTATATCTATTTGCAGATATATTTATATGCGTGTACATACAGATAGATAAATAGGTAGACAGATATGCTCATTAATGTTTATCTGTGCCTGTGAGTGTGCATGTATGTATACTTATATGCATTTATGCATGTACATATGTATGCAAGTGCATATGTGTGTACAGATTTGCACCTGTATGCATACATATAACATATATATATATATATATATGTACATCTGTCTGTCTATCTATCTGTCTATCTATCTATCTATCTATCTATCTATCTATCTATCTATCTATCTATCTATCTATCTATCTATCTATATATATATATGTGTGTCTGCACATATATGTATATGTATAAGCATATATGTGTGTGTGTGTGTATGTATGTAAAGAATTGTATTTGCACATGTGTATGTATGTACGCATGTGTGTGTGTGTGCAAGCACACACATATGCAGACACTCTGTAGCACATACATACACACACACACACATACAGCAGTTTGGACATATTCAGACACACACACACGCACACATACACACTCACACATACACATACACACATACAAAGAGAAAGACCAATATGCACACATACAAATTCTCTTATATATGCACATATATATATATACATCAGTCCAGACCATATAACACAAATATACACTCAACAAATACATTACTATACAGTAAATCATACACATACATACATTCATACATACATATATACATACATACACACACACATACATACATACATACATACATACATACATACACAGCATGTCTTAAAATACACATATACAGACATAATTAATTCTTTACCAATATCACATCACCCTTCCACACACACACACACACACACACACACACACATTCTCAGATACCCCAATTTTTGCTAACAGACTCATAGTTTGTATCACCCACCCCCTATGGCATCTCACACAATACACAGAACACATATACCTCTTGTAATAACATTAACATCATAATCTAAACACACACACACCACACACACACACACACACACACACACTCACAAACTTCTCAACATAAACACACACACACGTACATTTATGTATGTGTGTGTGTGTGCGTATGTATATATAATCTTATATAAACAATTATAGCCATTTGAATGAAGCTGTAGAAGGTAGATATTGTGTATCTATGTGCATACACATACACAAGTACACACACATGCATACATACATAAGATATGTATGTGTGTGTGTATAAATATATACACATATACAATATATAAAATGTGTATATAAATATATATATATATATATATATATTTATATTTATTCATTTATAGTATATAGTATACAAAATGTGTGTGTGTATATATATATTTATTCATTTATTTATAGTATATAGTATATACAATGTGTGTGTGTGTGTATATATATATATATATACACACACATTGTATGAAATATATATATATATGTATGTAATATGTATATAAATACATCTGCATATATTTCTGTATATATATATATATATATATATATATATATATATATATATGTATATATAATATGCACACACTTATGTATACCTACACACACACACACACACACACACACACACACACACACACACACACACACACACACACACACACACTACCTATCCTCCACATCTTCATTCCAAATGACTGTAACGTTGTAACTCTTTACACAAAATTATCTACAGAGAAACCAGACTGAAGTTTGTTTTCTCTTTTTAGTATTTCTACTAAATGCAAATAAAAGACAGACACTAAAGCAACTGCAACATTAGCGACATCACCAGCAACAATAACAGCAATAATGACAATAATAGGAACAGCGGCTGTAGCAAATATAGAGAAAAGAACACTATATAAAACTCACTGTCTTGCATCAGTTTCTACAATATATAAGTCCTACCTTGAAATTAGTAGTTTTAGAGATAATAGTAGCTAATTCAGACACAAGGTTAGCAATTTTGAGGAAAGGCAGGTTAGTCAATTACAGGAATGGCCAACCTTTCTTGAGAAGTGAGCTGTATGAGACATGGCTTGTCATATGGTGGGCCACACTATTTAAAGAAACCAAGGTAATTTTTTAGCCACACCATTCAGAAAGTCCCACCGCCGGTTTGTTACCTCACTGGCACTCTGTTGGTTATGATGATGAGTGCTCAAGTTGAGCCAACCAACAGAACAGCCTGCTCATTAAATTAACATGCAAGTGGCTGAGCACTCCACAAACATGTGTACCCTTAACGTAGTCCTCAAGGAGATTCAACGTGACACAGAATGTGACAAAACCAACCCTTTGAAATACAGGAACTACCCATTTTTGTCAGCTGTGTGAACTGGAGCAACGTGAAATAAAGGATACAATGCACCAACATTGAGTTCTATTTTTGAGTTCTGTTTTTCCTGTTTGCATCACTATATCTTTATTAAAGCTGAAAAAAATCTTCACAAACTGTTACTCAGAGGTTCACATTACCATTTGTCAGACAATCATGGTCATACTGGATCCTAAGGTCAGCATGTCCTGCAACTGCCCCTGCTGAGGAAAACATTGATTATGTTTACCACATAATCACAACTGTCTGACAAACGGTAATGTAAAACTCTGAGTAACAGTTTGTGAAGATATTTTCAGCTTTAATAAAAGCGTATTACTCTACCATTGGTATTCGAACACTATTTTCTTCCACCTTGTTTTGCATTTATGTGCTTACTTGTATGTGTGCTTGTGTGTGTGTGTTTGTGTGTGTGTGTGTGTGTGTTTGTGTGTGTGTGTGTTTGTGTGTGTGTGTATATATATATATATATATATATATATATATATATATATATACATATATGTATATACAGAGTGCGATGGGTAAATTGTCGCCATTTTATATTTTTAATTTCACATATGAACATTATTTGTTTTTGATTTTGTTGACTACACTGTATAGTAGGGTCATGAGAAAAACAGCACCATGGCACAGCTCACTCTGCCAGAAATTTGGAAACAACATGCTGTACTGCTTGGTATTTGCACCGGAAACTCCAATATGAATATTTCAAAGTTTTTGGGTGTTAATCTGAGAACAGTGCAATCTGAGGACATGTACTAAAAATCAAACATCCAGTCAACATCATGGTGTTTGGAATGATCACAAGTGATGGTGACGTTCTGCCTCCATTCATCTTTCCACATGGCCTCAGACTCAATACAGAAGCCTATATCAAGTGCCTGGAGGAGGTAGTGCTGCCCTAGGTCAAGAGGGTAGCTGCTGGAACACCCTACGTCTGGCAACAGGACTCTGCACCATGTCACACAAACTGGAGAACCCAGTCATGGATGTCAGACAATTTCTGCGACCACATCACCCCTAACATCTGGCCACCTAATTCCCCAGACTGCAACCCCCTTGATTATTATGTGTGGGGCACAGTTGAGCAAGAGACCAACAAAATTCCTTGTAACACCAAAGATGAACTGAAGATGAGGATTATGGCAGCATTCACCAACTTAAACAAGGAGACCATCCAGAAGAATTGAAGGAGATTCTGAAGTCGTCTGGAGGTCATGGTTGAAGCGAACAGCAATTTTATTGAATAAATTTACTCTTTAGTATTTCAAGATATGTTCATGTAATTTTGATAAATATATCTGTTAAAATGAGATGTCAGTGTTATCTTCATTTTTGTGTAATTTAGACAACAATTTATTCACCGCATCCTGTATATATATATATATATATATATTTACAATTAAAAGGGTAAAGGATTATCAATTTATTAATAAATTAATAATTAATAATTTTTACCAAGCCCTTAGGTATGTAAGCACCATTATCGGTGTGGAACTTATTTAAAAGTTCTTATACATTTATAAACAAAATTAAGGGTTCAGCAACAGGTTGCTTCACCACATACCGAAGTTCAGAAATAGCAGCTAAAAATGCTGAAACTCCAACAGATAGCAGTTACCCGCAACTCACATAGGCAAAACAAGAAGAAAAATAACGAACTAAACTAGCCATAGTTAATCATAGACATGTTTCTGGTTTAGGAGCATAAAAACTCTTCATTACCTCATCGGTATGATATTCCTGTTGTAAATTGAGTTGCGGGTAACTGCTATCTGTTGGAGTTTCAGCATTTTTAGCTGTGTATATATATATATATATATATATATATATAGTGTTATATTCTGGGATGGTAATCTTTGTTTCTTACCAAATAAATACACTCGCTATATATTCATTCTTCACTTGTTTATTATTGTTTTTATTTGATGTCCATTGTCTGGAGATCTTTTGTCAACTCAGCTTCTCAGTTCCCATCTATCAAATTTACTTGCAAGTCATTAATTTGCCTGGAGCTACAGCAGTACTTGCTCAAGGTGCCATATAGTGGGAATGAACTCAAATCCATGTGACTGCAAAGTGAACTTAACCACACAGCCATGCCAACAACTCTAGTCTGGGTAAACTAAAGCAGCCTGTAGGGGTCAACATTATTGTGTAAGAACTGGTCATCACCACTGGATATATTATGAAATATATCTTCAGTTCCTACATTAGATACGATGAAAGTCATCAGTATAATTTGTTTCTGAAGTAATGTGCCATATTTTATCAGGATGTTCGACACCAGCTCTCATAAAACAAATTTGAGGATACAGTAAGATAGCGAAGCAGCTCTATTTATCCCTGTCCATATAATTGTGGTTCTTGAAATATAAAGCTTTATGGAACTCATATGAACATTCATTGTCTTAGAAAATGACATTGTGAAAATATTATGGAACTTTAGCATGCAGACAGACCACCAAATAGCACATAATTATTTTGACATAATTTTTTCATGACAATAATGCTGTTAATTTATTAATAATCAATATAGCAATATCAAGTGGCTGTAATGTTGTATAGAGACAAACTGAAAAGCTATCAAGTGATATTGGCTTAGCTATTGAATTAGAAACATTATGGTAGTTAACTCCTGAAGTGCTTTCTCTTTGTAAATCTCTCAATCCTTTTTGAAACTAAAGATTTTGATGAAATGCTGTTAGTCCAATAAAAAAAAAGTCATAAAAATCTAACGATCATATGAAGTTGGATGAAATTTGCTGATAATCATTAGTGTACATCGTGAGTGTGGTTTTTACTTGTTGATTTTCACACGTTATATAACTTTCACTTTCTAAGGTAGGTTGAACACAGTTAAGTTGATTACAAGTAGATGTTTTCATATATATATTTACAAACTACAGATTTTTATATTTACAAAATATTGATTTCTAGGCATCAATTTCTTGTTCCACAGGTGAATTTGTGCTCCAGTTAGTCTATGTAATTTTGGAAATGCACAACTCCCAAGAGATAAAGAATTTTGAGATATGACTTCATCTTCATTTTGTAAAGCCCAACAAATTAGAGTTATTTACAACAGTTAGTGCTAATTTCAATAATTATACTCTCCTCATGCATTCACCGGTATGAAGAGATGCTGCATCTGAAATATATCAGTAAATTAATGTTCTTCAATTCTTACCATTCATTAAATAGTTCGTATATCATATTACATCAATGCTCTAAGTGATAATCCCACTCCTGCTCAGAACTGATAAATCTTCACATCATTTAGATAGCTGGTGTTTACAGATGTCACTGAAATATCACTCTAATTATTTTCTCCAAGTCTAATCTTTTTTCTCTAATTAAATTACAATAAATAAATAATAATTCTTTCTGATATTGGTACAAGGCCTGAAATTTGGGGTGTTATGGTTAGTCAATAACATGACCCCATTGCTCAAATGATACTTATAAGGCTAGGCTGAAAAGTTCATATATTGACCATGAAGAAGTGATGTTAGAGCTGTGAAATCTTGCATCATTAATTTCAGCCCTTCTTATTAATAACTGAATTGTTTTCTTCCAGGTAAACTGACATGTGACCGTTCATACAAGATTCTGATAGTAACTAGTGATAACTTTTCTTCAAAATGGACAAAATTTGGTATTATGGTGTTATCAAGTACCTGCAGAAAAATGGTTTAGCCTCCAAAGACTTTCATGCTGACATGATTATTACATTAGGGGATGACACTCCAACTTTATCAACAGTGCAAAAGTGGGTAGCAGAATTTAGGAGGGGAAGGGGTAGTCTTGAAGATGACCCAAGGTCTAGATGTCCTGCAACTACCACTATTGAGGAAAATATTGATCATGTTCCCCACATGGTGATGGATGAAAGGTAATTGACTGTAAATCAAATAGCCAATACTGTTAGCATATTATGTGAGAGAGTTGAAATATTCTGCACTATGAACTTGGCATGACAAAGGATTCTGTCTGGTGGATGCCACATCTTCTGACACCTAATCAAAAGCACAGTAGGCTGATTACATCATGGGAAAATCTGACATTGTTTGAGTCAGATCCAATTGGTTTCTTTGAATGTTTCCCAAACCAGGATGAATATTGTCAAAAAATAAATGCATGTATGGTGCAAACAGAAAGTGTTTTAATATGAATTTCTTTCTAAATTGAGGCTAAACTTGGTTTCTCATGCAGAAGAGGGCTTAGTTCCTATTGCCAATCCCCACTGCAACAACAACACTGCTTGAACTGCAGTTTTGTGCAATGTAGGTTTTTGGAAGAGCTGCTGATATTTACAGAATAAGATTTTAAAAGTTAAAAATTTACAATTATCAACCACTTCTTTAACCTATTTACATTCGACGGATATTTGTCCTCATCTTGTTTGTTGTTAACACGTTTCGGCTGATATACCCTCCAGCCTTTTTCAGGTGTCATGTGGGAAATTTGGAACCTGGGTTCTTTACTTTTTATTCTTATTGCTTATATTTTTACACTTTTTTACGCATTTTCTGTATTTTGCCTTTAGCACTGTTTTTTCTTATGCATGTGCATATATAGACATGTGTATGAAACTTTTTTGTGCGCGTGTGTGTGTGTGCGAACGTGTATGCAGGTAAATATATATTTTTTTTGGCGAATGTGTGGGTGAGCGTGTGTGTGTTTCAAGTGAGGGTGGATGAGTATTTACATATAGACACATGTACGTGGGTGTGCAGGTGCGCATGTCTGTCTATGGACATGCGCACTGAATCTCCCTGAAAACTATGTTAAGGGTACTCGTGTCCATAGAGTGCTCAGTCACTTGCTCATTAATTTCAAGAGCAAGCTGTTCCATAGATCATAGCTGAACCCTCATCACAGTAACCGACGGAGTGCTCCTTGTATACATATATATATATACACACACACACACACATATATATACACACACATGTGTGTGTGTGAGTGTGTATGTATTCATACATATTATATATGCATATGAGTGTATGTGTGTGTATATATATATTTATTAATATTTGGCAGAAGTAAGAGAGTAACACAAAGGCCATGGCCAAAACAATGCAAGTTATAAAAGTTTAATAATATAGATCGATGGTTAATACTATTAACTAGTTAGTACTATTATCTAACACTTTTACTTCATATATTTCTTGAAGAACAGGTCCTAATCGTATAAAATTGATATATCGATAGTAGTAATACATTATTAATTTTTGATAACTTGCATCATTTGGCCGTAGCCCTTTTGTAAAGCACTTTCACCTTTACAAAATTACAAAAGCAAAAATTTTAAACATTTATATACATCAGATAATGCTTTCTGAAGACTATACTGCTGTACCATATTACTCTTTTACTCTTTTACTTGTTTCAGTCATTTGACTGCAGCCATGCTGGAGTACTGCCTTGAACAGTTTTAGTCAAAGAAATCAACTCTTAGACTTATTCTTTGTAAGCCCAGTACTTATTCTATCAGACTCTTTTTGCTGAAGCACTAATTTATGGGGACATAAACACACCAGCACCAGTTGTCAAGCAATGGTAGCAGGGGACAAACACAAACACACACTAATATATATATGTATATATATATATATATATATATATATATATATATATGCATACATATATATATGCATACATATATATATATATATATATATATATATATATATATATATATATGCATACATATATATATATATATATATATATATATATGCATACATATATATATATATATATGCATACATATATATATATATATATATATATATATATATATATATATATATGCATATATATATATATATATATATATATATATATATGCATATATATATATATATATATATATATATATATATATATGCATACATATATATATATATATATATATATATATATATATATGCATACATATATATATATATATATATATATATATATATATATATATGCATACATATATATATATATATATATATATATATATATATGCATACATATATATATATATATATATATATATATATATATATATATATATATGCATACATATATATATATATATATATATATATATATATATATGCATACATATATATATATATATATATATATATATATATATATATATATGCATACATATATATATATATATATATATATATATATATATATATATATATATATATATGCATACATATATATATATATATATATATATATATATATATATATGCATACATATATATATATATATATATATATATATATATATATATATGCATACATATATATATATATATATATATATATATATATATATATATATATATGCATACATATATATATATATATATATATATATATATATATGCATCCATATATATATATATATATATATATGCATACATATATATATATATATATATATATATATATATATGCATACATATATATATATATATATATATATATATATATATGCATACATATATATATATATATATATATATATATATATATATGCATACATATGCATACATATATATATATATATATATATATATATATATATATATGCATACATATATATATATATATATATATATATATATATATGCATACATATATATATATATATATATATATATATATATATGCATACATATATATATATATATATATATATATATATATATATATGCATACATATATATATATATATATATATATATATATATATATGTATATGCATACATATATATATATATATATATATATATGCATACATATATATATATATATATATATATATATGCATACATACATACATATATATATATATATATGTATACACATGCACACACACACACACAGAGTTGGCTTCTTTCAGTTTCTGTCTATCAAATCCACTCACAAGGCTTTGGTTGGCCTGAGGCTATAGTAGAAGACACTTGTTCAAGGTGCCACACAGTGGAACTGAACCTATGACCATGTGGTTGCGAAGCAAGCATCTTACCACATGGTCATGCCTACCTCCAATAATTTTTCCCCTGTAACTTGTTTCAATTGATTTCAGTCCTTGCTGTGGTGCCACCTTGAACACTTTCATCAAACAAATCAACCTCGGTACTTATTATTTTTTTTCTGCCATATGCAAAATTCTATTGATCTGTTTTGGCCAAACTGCTAAGTAACAGAAACATAAACAAACCAACACAGGCTGTCAAGTAGTTGCTGGGGACAAACACGAAAATTGGCTTTTATTTTCCTCTACTGGTTCTTATGCACACACACACACACACTACACTTTGATCTTAGTCAATAGGCCGAGATATATGAGATATATGATAAGTCGTGTGTGTGTGTGTATGTATACATACGTGTTTGCATTTATAAATATATATGTGCGTATATATATATATATATATATATATGTGAGTGTGTGTGTGTGCATCTATGTGTGTGGGTGTTGTATTTATGCATAAATGTATGTGTATTTCTTTCCATACATACATGTATATACAGAGTGGCCTAAAAGTAGGTTTACTGCTATTCAACTATCTCTTTCGCATTCATATATTACAGTTTAGATCTTAATTATAAAAAAAAGTATGAAAGCATTAATCTATGCTAATTTAGTTAATTGTAAGATAGAAATTTAAATGTAATAAAATGTTTTAAAAGAAATTTAGAGTGCCTACGTGATAACTGTAAACCTACTTTTGGGCCACCCTGCATATGTATATATGTTTGTATATACATATTTGTATACATTTAGGGAGAGAAAGACAAAGGAATGAAAAGATAGACAAATAACTGGATAGATAGATGAATAGAGAGAGAGAGAGAGGGAGGGAGAGAGATAAAGAAAGAAGCAAGCAGATATGAATTAAGGGTAGTAAAAAGAAAGGAAAAAAATGAGATGATACGAAATGGAAGCAATAAAATGGAATGGGTGCTTTTATGATAAAAGAATGTCTGCTTCACCGTTGATTATTGCCATTGTGTATGTCAAAAAATTATTACATCATCCAACAGGAACAGTTATCTTCTCTGTTACCTGCTTAATCACAACATACACTAATAATATAAAATTCTCCTGGGGTTGTAAAAGTGTTTTTATTGTTGTTGTGGTTGCTTTTTTAGTCTCATGTCATCCCAGCTATGTAGTTCCCCCTTCTCTATACTGCTGTGTAAAACCTGTATACGCCTATGTAAGTAACAGTGTATGCATGATAATGTGTGTTTGTGTGTGTGTGTGTGTGTCAGTATATATATATATATGTTTATATATATCCATATATAGATCTATATCTATCTATCTATCTATCTATCTATCTATCTATACACACACACACACACACACACACACACACATACATATATATATACATGAGTGAATGAACAAACGAAACTGCACTCAACCAACTTATTGGGAGTTACATGAATGGATCAAAACACTTTGATTCAAATTCACTGGTACTTTTCAGGTTCAAGAGCAATGGCTGACAACTAGCACCACACTTGAAACTCAGGAGCACCAATGAATTTGAATCCAACTGTTTTGATGCATATATATATATATATATATATATATATATATATATATATGACTGGCTTCCGTGCTGGTAGCACGTAAAAAGCACCATTTGAGCATGATCGTTACCAGTGTCGCCTTACTGGCACATGAAAAAATATTCAAGCGAGGTCGTTGCCAGTGCCACTGGACTGGCACTCCTGTGCAGGTGGCACGTAAAAAACACCATTTGAGCATGGGTGTTGCCAGTACTGCCTGACTGGCCCTCATGCCGGAGGACAGGTTCTAGCAACTGAGGATGAGCCAAATAGCTTCAAACTGAGTCAGTCTTGTGGTCCTGTTACCTGCTAGAAGGTGGTAGAGGTTTTCTCCTCCTGCTAATAATATATATTGTATATGAAGGGTGCAAATTCGCACTGGTAACCAGCTGGTGGAGAACCTTCCTAGGGTTAAACTAGTAGAAACATGAAACAGCCACTTTGATGTGGTGACTGACTTTACTTTTTAGTATAATTACTACTCTGATCTCTTCTTGAGAATTTACAACTAGCTACTTTGCTTATGTATATCGAACTAAATTTGACGACTGGCACCCATGCCATTGTTGTCTCCTTCATTGGACACATAACTCGGCTTGTGAAGACCTGTTGGGGCAAGCGAAAGCAAAATCGTGATGGCACCTGTGCCCAGCGTCACCTTTCTGGCACGTGTAAAGACATTTGAGCGAGATCGTTGCCAGTACCGCTGGACTAGCTCCTGTGCGGGTAGCATGTAAAATACACCATTTTGAATGTGGCCGTTGCCAGTATTGCCTGACTGGCCGTCATGCCGGTGGCACATAAAAGCACCCACTACACTCTCGGAGTGGCTGGCGTTAGAAAGGGCATCCAGCTGTAGAAACTCTGCCAAATCAGATTGGAGCCTGGTGTAGCCATCTGGTTCACCAGTCCTCAGTCAAATCATCCAACCCATGCTAGCATGGAAAGCGGACGTTAAATGATGATGATGATGATGATGATGATATGTCTTAGATTTTGTATGTGTACAGGCGCAGGAGTGGCTGTGTGGTAAGTAGCTTGGTTACCAACCACATGGTTCTAGGTTCAATCCCACTGTATGGCACCTTGGGCAAGTGTCTTCTACTATAGCCTTGGGCCGACCAAAGCCTTGTGAGTAGATTTGATAGACGGAAACTGAAAGAAGCCCATCGTATATATGTGTGTGTGTGTATTTGTGTGTCTGTGTTTGTCCACCCATCATTGCTTGACAACTGATGTTGGTGTGTTTACGTCCCCGTAATTTAGCAGTTTGGCAAAAGACCGATAGAATAAGTACTAGACTTCCAAAGAATAAGTCCTGGGATCGATTTGTTTGACTAAAGGTGGTGCTCCAGCATGTCAAATGACTGAAACAAATAAAAGAAAACAAAAAAAGGTAACTATATGTCTGTGTGTGTGTCTTTGTGTTTGTCCCCCACTACTGCTTGGAAACCAGTGTTGGTGTGTTTACATCCCTGTAGCTTAGTGGTTTGGGAAAAGAGACCAAGAGAAGTAACAGGCTTACAAAAAGAAAAAATAAATAAATACTGGGGGTCAATTCATTTGACTGAAAATTCTTCAAAGCAATGTCTCAGCATGGCCACAGCCTAGCAAATGTTTAAAGTCAAATTATAAAAGATAACAGTGATATTGATGTAGGTGATAATGCTGGTGGTAGTGATGATGATGATATTTGTGATGGTAATCTTATTGTTGGTGGTGGTGTTGGCCCTGGTGGTGACGTTGTTGGCTACTGTGGTGTTTGTAGGGTCGGTGGTGATGGTGGTAGGGGTTATGGTAATGATGGGTGTGGTGATTAGGGAATAATGATGACATGTTAATGATGAAGATAATGATGGTAATGATGATGATGTTTGCGATGGCAGTGTTATTGTTGTTGTTGTTGGTAGCATCAGTAGTGTTGGTGCTGATCAGTAGTGGTGGTGGTGGTGGTGGTGGTGGTGATTAGGGTCTAATAATGACTATGATGATGAAGATATAACGATGATGATAATGATGATGATGATGATGACGATGATGATGGTGATGTGGTTATAAAGGTGACGATGTTGGTGGCGGAAAATTAAGCAGATGGTAAATGCCGTTGCCAGAAGTGATGAGGATAGTTTTGGTGTCATTGGTGATAAAAAAAAAAACAACAACAACAACACACCTCAACTCCACCCAAAGAAAAAACAAAACAAAAAAAGCAAAAAAAAATATAAAGAAACAAAAAAAGAAAACGAAAAAAAAACCAGACAAACAAGAGAAGACCTTACCAAAGAAGTTAGGGATAGAAAGGGTTTTGTGTATATTTTCAGAACAGTAGACTTGGAATAAGTAAACGGAAAAAGACAAAGGAACGTATAAAGTTACAAACCTGATTGTGTGTCTAGTATTTCTTTTTTCTTTTATACACATTTTTATGTGTGGTATGTGTGTGCATGTGTAAATGCACATGTATGTTTACATGTTTAGGTTGTACAGTAATGTAGTTCTGTATAAGAAGAATATATATATATATATATATTATTTTTAGCATTGCTTGAAAATGACTTAGGGGAAGGAAAGTTACAATCACCACCACCCCTGTCCCCTGCTGCCACCACGAGAGAGAGAGAGAGAGAGAGAGAGAGGGAGGAGAGGAAGAAAAAGTAAGAAAGAGAGAGCATGTCTTTGTGTGTCTGAGTGTGTGTATGTACGCATGTATGTGTGTATTGCATGAATGTGTGTATGTATGTATGTATGTATGTATGTATGCATGCATGTATGTGTGTATATGTGTGTGTGTGTGTGTGTGTGTGTGTGTGTGTGTGTGTGTGTTAGTAAGAGTCAAAGTAGAATGATGTAGATTTAACGATGGAAGAATTGTAATATTGAATTTTCTGTGTTATGTAATGTTCTGATTTGTCTCTAAGTTTTGTATGTGGTTTTATGTTTGAATCATCTCTACATTTATCTCTTTTTATGTATGTGTGTGTGTGTGTATATATATATATATATATATATATATATATATATAAACATATATATCATCATCATCATCATCATCATCGTTTAACGTCCGCTTTCCATGCTAGCATGGACGATTTGACTGAGGACTGGTGAAACCGGATGGCAACACCAGGCTCCAGTCTGATTTGGCAGAGTTTCTACAGCTGGATGCCCTTCCTAACGCCAACCACTCAGAGAGTGTAGTGGGTGCTTTTACGTGTCACCCGCACGAAAACGGCCACGCTCGAAATGGTGTCTTTTATGTGCCACCCGCACAAGCCAGTCCAGAGGCACTGGCAACGATCTCGCTCGAAAATCCTACGGGAGCCAGTCAGGCGGTACTGGCAACGGCCACGCTCAAAATGGTGCATCTCATGTGCCACCCGCACAAGAACCAGTCCAGGGGCACTGGCAACGATCTTACTTGGCTTGCCGGGTCTTCTCACGCACAGCACATTTCCAAAGGTCTCGGTCAGTAGTCATCGCCTCGGTGAGGCCCAATGTACGAAGGTCTTGCCTCACCACCTCAGCCCAGGTCTTCCTGGGCCTACCTCTTCCACGGGTTCCCTCAACTGTTAGGGTGTGGCACTTTTTCACGCAGCTATCCTCATCCATTCTCACCACATGTCCATACCAGCGCAATCGTCTCTCTTGCACACCACAACTGATGCTTCTAATGTTTAGCTTTTCTCTCAAGATACTTACACTCTGACGGGTATTCACATTGACATTACACATCCAACGGAGCATACTGGCTTCATTCCTTGCGAGCTTACGTATGTCCTCAGCAGTTACAGCCCATGTTTCACTGCCATGTAGCATGGCTGTTCGTACGCATGCGTCATACAGTCTGCCTTTTACTCTGAGTGAGAGTCCCTTTGTCGCCAGCAGGGGTAAGAGCTCTCTAAACTTTGCCCAGGCTATTATATATATATATGTAAACCAGAGAGCTGCACCAGGCTCCAGTCTGATTTTTAGCTTGGTTTCTACAGCTGGATGCCATTCCTAACGTCAATCACTTTAAGAGTGTAGTGGGTGTCTTTGACATGTCATTGGCACATATATATTTAGTCATTATTTTAATTAACAGATTGGTAGGCATTACAAAGTGACTCAAGAGCCGAGAGATTTGT
>NC_142931.1:121437072-121454572 GCF_046866305.1 Octopus bimaculoides
TCCTCCTCCTCCTCCTCCTCCTCCTCCTCCTCCTCCTCATCATCATCATCATCATCATCATCATCATCATCATCACAACCAGTGGCACTGGCAACGACCTCGCTTGAATGTTTTGTTCACGTGCCACGGCATAAGTGCCAGTAAGGCGACACTGGTAACGATCATGCTCAAATGGTGCTTTTTACGTGCCACCAGCACAGAAGCCAGTCCAGTGGCACTGGCACTGGTGAGCTTACGCATGTTCCTTGTGAGCTTATGCATGTCCTCAGCAGTCACAGCCCATGTTTCACTACCATGTAGCATGGCTGTTCGTACACATGCATCATACAGTCTACCTTTTACTCTGTGCGAGAGGCCCTTTGTCACCAGCAGAGGTAATAGCTCTCTGAACTTTGCCCAGGCTATTCTTATTCTAGCAGCTACACTTTCAGCGCACCCTCCCCTGCTACAAACTTGGTCACCTAGGTAGTGGAAGCTATCAACTACTTCTAGTTTTTCTCCCTGAAATGTGGCAGAAGTTGTTCTCTGGACATTTTCAGTATTTATTGCTCCTGAGCATCTGCCACATACAAAAACTATCTTCCTAGTTAGCCTTCCTTTGATATTGCTGCACCTCTTATGTGTCCATAGCTTACACTGGGTACATCTTATAGAGTTTCTACCTTTCTTCCATTTTCCATCTACCAAATCCACTCACAAGACTCTGGTTGACCTGAGACCATAGTAAAAGACACTTGCTCAAGGTATCATGCAGTGGGAACCATGTGGTTGGGAAGCAAGCTCCTTACCACACAGTCATGCCTGTGCCTCTCTCTCTCTTTCTCTCTCTCTCTGTATATATACATATGTACACACAGATATATTCATTTATATTTCTACACTCAATTACTCATTTATACATATACATATAGACACACATACACAGATGCAGATATAAACATATATAAAAATATAGCAATATAAATATAAAGAGTATAAATATAATATAAATATTTACATAAAGAAATTAGATAAATAAGTGCATAAAAATATTAGCAATAAAGGACTACAGAGACTGAGAATTCATGCATTAGACGATCAAATATTTCACTAATGGTTTGATCATAGAAATTGCAAAACATTGCATTAAGAATACATAACTAAGGATAATAAACAATATAATGTTACGTGTTAATTGATGGACAGAGAAAAAGATTTGTAGCAGAAGTGGGTGACTTAACAACAAATAGGCATAGATATGTAAGGTAACGTGAAAGCATAAATTACTGCTTACATTAAATAATATTCAAATGAGACAATTTCACTTAACTAAATTACAAATGATAGATTAAACTAAATGCTTAGAGGTAAGAGATTTAGTAGTAAGTATTCGAAGCATTTTTAGTTAATGGGTTTAAAGTATTAAAAAAGTGTTTCTAATGTAGTGTAAGCATTTTGCTCTAATTTCACTAAGATGCTTTGAATATTTTTTATTTTATACGGTGGCAAGCTGGAAGAAATGTTAGCACACTGGGTATTTTGTCTGTCTTCATGTTCTGAGTTCAAATTCCGCCGAGGTCAACTTTGCCTTTCATCCTTTCGAGGCTGATAAATTAAGTACCAGTTGCATACTGGGGTCGATCTAATTGACTGGCCTCTCACCCCCATCTCCATAAATTTCAGGCCTTGTGCCTAGAGTAGCAAAGAATATTTATTATTTTATCTCTTACCTGTAAAAATTTATTCTAACCTATAATTTGTAATTTAGTTAAGTAAACTAGCTGCAAGTGTGGCTGTGTGGTAAGAAACCTGTTTTCTAACCACATGGTTCCAGGTTCAGTCCCACTGTGTGGCATCTTGGGAAAGTATCTTCTACCATAGCCTTGGGCCGACGGTAGCCATGTGAATGTATTTGGTAGACACAAACTGAAAGAAGCCTGATGTATATATACACACACACACACACACACAAATGTGTGTGTGTGTGTTTGAGGATGGCTTTGTCTCCCACCACTGCTTGACAACTGGTATTGGTGTATGTCTATGTAACTTAGCAGTTTGGTGAAAGAGATCAATAAAATAAGAACCACACTTAAAAAATATAAGTACTGGAGTCGATTCATTTAATTAAAAAGAAAAAAATTTGAAAAAATGCCCCAACATTGCCATAGTCTAATGACTGAAACAGGTAAAAAGATTAAAAGACAGAAGAATCATAATGTGTGTATGTGTGTGCATGTACATGTAAATGAATATATCTGTATTTGCATACATACATCCATACACACACACATACATACAGACATACATACATACACATACATATATATATATATATATATATATATATATATATATATATATATATATATATATATATAAAGGCTAATTTGTCCCTAAAAATTAGATCTAGGTAAAATAAGCAAAAGAATAATCAACATAAGAATACCTCTACTGAAAATGTAATACACATGATATTAATGGTCAAACACTTTAGAAGTAATTAATTGGTTTAAAGACTTAAATGATAAGGATGGTATTAAAATTATGCAAATAGATATTTCTAGTTATTACTCATCTATTATCCCTTGTCTACTTAAAAAAATATCTCATGTTTTGTTATGAAGAACTCCTGTTGATTGAGAAAAGATGTAGATAGGGTTAGTAGTAGTTAGGAGAATAATTATTGAATCTGAAGGTAAATATTGGACTAAGAAGAACAGGCCTAACAACTTTGATATAACCATGGGAACAAGTGACTCATTGCAAATTACTCATCTTGTGGATATTTATATTCTGTGTTGCATTAAAAGGGAGTTCCCTGAAATGGGGCAGGGCAGTGTATATTGGGATGATGCATTTTTCCCCTTTGGTAAATATAGTAACATAAAACTTGAGAGGAATAGGAAAAAAATTAACTGCACCACTCTCAGAAACAATAAAACTGGTATTGAGGGATTATGTAAGAGAGATATTGTATGGTTTAATCCTGTTTCAAATTAATGTAGCCTTGAATATCCCTGGAATTTTCTTCAAGGCTTTGGAAAAGTATTTCTCCCACCTCAAGTAAAGTATGCATATTCTTGCATGCCTAATTTAGCTGATAATATTGCAAATATCAGCAACAGGAAATTAAGCAATATTAGTAATGGGAGTCTACCTTTAATTTTTCATGTAGTAAGTACAATTCTAGGTATATATAATAGATCACTATCTGGCATAACTAATACTATTACTTTGAGTCCAACAATAATAATAATAATACTAGAGAAATATACAATGTCTCTCCAGATAATAAATCTGATATGTAATTGTAGGTATCAAAATAAATGACATTTAAATAACCAATGCTTTAGAATTCATTTAGGGTATAAATGTTCTGTTAAAACACTTGATAAATTTCAGTATTACATTGGTTCCATGGCATCTAAATTCAAATTTAGATTACATAATCATATTTATTCCTTTAATAACAATTTCATATTTTGGTACCAGGCCAGCAAATTTGATGGGTGGGGAAGTTAATCCAGTGCTCAACTAGTACTTATTTTTCAATCCTGAAAGGATGGAAGGAATAATTGACCTTGGGGGAATTTGAACTCAGAACATAGAGACAGATGAAATGCCACTAAGCATTTTGTCTGGTGTGCTAATGATACTGCCAGCTCATCACCTTATATATTCCTTTAACAATAAAAGGAAAACTTTGAGCACTGCACTTACTAAATATATCTGGGATGTCAATGACAAGAATAGTGTTTATTCAGTTTCATTATTATGCATGCTACACTTCCATAAAAACAGGATGTGGAAACTGTTATTTTACCTTCTGTGGAAGCAAGTATAGGTCAGGTCCAATTAATAAGTGTAATGAATTATTGATTTGTTGTTCCCACAAAGTCAATAAAACTTTCTTGAAAATTCTCTCTAAGTAACTTCCCTAATTTTAATAAAATAACACACTTATTCTTTGTATGATACCAGCTTTATCACAGATAATTCTATATAAAACGTTCTCAAGATTTTAATATTTCTTGCATAAATTTTTTCCTATGTAGCCCATCTTTTATTTTTTAACAAATGATTTTATTAAATTTCAACTCTAATTGATCTAATAGTATTGAACTATAGCCAAGTGAAATTGTAGTCATGGCTGTTGCTATTGTCATGTAAATGGTACCCATGCTGGTGGCACATAAAAAGCACCCAATTCACTCTCGGAGTGGTTGGTATTAGGAAGGGCATCCAGCCATAGAAACTATGCCAAATCAGACTGGAGTCTGGTGCAGCCCCCCCCCCGGGCTTACCAGTTCCAGTCAAACTGTTTCACCCATGCCAGCATGGAAAACCGACATTAAATAATGATGATGACGATGAATTCCTGTGACATTCTTATAGTTCTATTCTGTAACTTTATTCTAATTACTTTTCCTCATTCCTTCAAATTTTATCTATTTCTCAATTTGCTCTTTATATTTTTTCTTCCTCCAATTGTACAGGAGTAATCTGTTCAAGAATATAGAAGTAAACAGTCACCTGTTTGAACATCTTTGTATATATTAGTTGGCTTATCTCTCCCTGGGTACAAAAGTATACAATAAATCTTTAAATACTTAAATCCGTCAGATGCTCTGAAGACTTACAAGAGATCTAACGAATGGACCTCAGAAGAAATTGTTTTCATAGTCCATCTACTTTGGTGTTTTTCTGATAGTGAAACAATCTACTGTTAAATTTGCTACCATGATTTTCTAAGCCCCTCCCATTCTCATTATATCTATTTAACCAATTTGGCTAAGTAGATTTGTATTGCGTTTGCACCAAGTTTTATGAGATGGCTGATGGAAAATTTCTTGTAATATTATATAGTTTTATACACACATTTTTTGTTATATGTATAAACTAACATGTTAATTGATGTAACATTTCCACTAATTATCAAGACGATTGTAACTGATTAATAAATGTAATACTGTAATCTGTATTCCTTTGTTTGCCAATATTTAGACTCTGCAATGGAGGCAGCAATCTCATAATCAATACATTTTCCTGAATTTACAGTTCACATGAAATATCTTCTTCTGGATTCAATGAATACTAATTCTAATTTTCTTTCCTTTATATTCTGTTAGCCTGGTTTTCACATGATTGCAGACTGAAGTACTTGCCTAACTTTCTTAAATTCCTATTTTGTTATATGCATACATATATAAAGAGAGAGAGAGAAAGAGAAAGATATATATCGAGACATATCTATATATATATATATATATATATATATATACATGCACATTTATATACACACACACATGCATTTATATATATGAAAGTGCAAATGTGTATAAGTGATGTGCATCTGCATGCTTGTTTGTATAAATGAATGCATGTAACAAAGAATAAAAGTACACATATGCATAAATGTGTATATGTGAGTGTGTGTGTAAGTATGTGCGTGTTTGTGTGTGTGTGTGTGTGTGTGTGTGTGTGGTGTGCGTGCTTTGCTGTTGTTCTTTAGTCCCAAGTTGACGCTGATCAGGTGGACCAATGGTGAAAGACATTCAAAATTCCAACGCAGAACACTCCTGTCTTTTCAGTAATAATACTGTATCCCAACCAACATATTGTTAGAAGCATATAGGACATGGTTTGAGGGAGGATTGGGTGCTAATTCAAGCTAACTGTATGGCCACATGAAGGCTCTGTCATTAGTTAGTGTATATATGTGTTTTTACATGTGGTTACTAACACTATAAAGCTGTGACTACAGGTTTCTTTCATATAGTTAGTCTTACCTGAATGACTGCACTCATTAATGGATGAAAGAAACACACATATTATAATCTATACATCTCTGATTGATTTTATTGAGCAATTTTATGTTATAATATAAGTGTGTGTAGACACACATTCACACATATATACATGTGCAAATTTATGTGTGTGTGTATATACACACGCACACACACATATATAGATATATATACAGTATTTATACATATATGCATACATATCTATATGTGTATATATATATATATATATATATATATATATATATATATATATGGAGGTGCATATATGTGTGTGTGTGTTTGCTTGTGTCTATATGTGTGTGTGCCTGTTTGTTGTCATGAACTGAGTAGTTATTTACAGAAGTCTTTAAAACAGAGACTGATTCCTAACCAATTACATTTGATGTAGTCGATATTAAGAATCATCATCATCATCATCATCATCATCATCATCATCATCATCATTCTCCTCCTCGTTCTTGTTATCATTATTATCATCATCATTGTCACCAGCATAGTTTGTCATCATTTTGGAGTTATACAACTGCGGGCTAAAAGGGTAAAGACCCCCACTTTGGTCATGAATGACCCTGGGATTGCACCCCAGAATGTTATCCTCCGAGACACAAGTCCGGGCAAGTCTGTTTATGGAAGACCAGTGATCGCCCATGATTACCAGCCTCCCCTCGCCATGCCACAGATGTTATCCCAGGGAAAGGCAAAGACCAGTACAGCTTGGCATCAGTGACGTCGCAACTCATTTCAACAGCCAAAACAACAGCGACAAGAAGAAGAACAACATCAACAACAACAAGCAACCAAACTACCAACTACAATCTCCTCTGAAGTCTCTCTTTCCCACAAAACTCCTCGCTCTCAACCTCTTTTGCATCTCTCACCACCATCTTGTGACGCTACTTCTCTTTCATCTAATACATGCTCACATGCCATCTATCCACCCTACATCTTTTTTCACTCGTTATGATTGCAAGAAGTTATCATTGCACACATCATACAACGTGGGATATAAATGTAATTTCTGATTCAATCTGATCTTTTGCATTGTTTCTTTTATCTTCACAATTAACTAACTCAGCCAACATACTATATTACTTCTTTGAAATAACTTGCCTGTCTTTTTTTTTGTTTGTTTTTTTTTATTTATTCATGTATCAATGTTTGAGACCCTGCATATGCTTGTGTGTTTGTGTGCATGTGTGAGAATGGATGTATGAATGCATGCATCTGTGTATATACTTATGAATGTATGCAATTATAATTTTGTTTCCGTATGAAAATGTGTACCACTTATGTGTGCATGTGAGTGTTTATGTATATGTGTATGTGTGTTTGTGTATGAATGCACTTATATTTGTATATCCGTATGAATGTGTGTATATATGTGTGCATGTACATATGTATGTATGAATGTATGTATCAATGCATAAATGTATTTAGCTGTCTATGTAAGCTTGTATTTATTAATGTTTGTATGTGAATATGAACATATGTATGTATGTATGTATGTATGTATGTATGTATGTCTGTATGTATGTATGAAAGTGTGTAGCTTTATAGTTATACATGCATACATATAAATATGTATGAAAAATGTATATATGCATGTATGCAACTATACATATGTATGTAACTATAAATATATACATGTCTGCCTGTCCATAAGTACATATGGATGTAAATATGTATGTATGTGTGTGTGTATGTATGTATGTATGTATGTAGCTATGGATGAATGAATTGTATATTTGTATGCATTTATGTAAGTATTATTTATGCATATATACATACATCTCTTTATCTGTTTGCTCATCAATCTTTCTTTCCTTTTTCTCTGTCTCTGTCTGTCTGTCTGTCTCTCTTTCTCTCTCTCTCTATGTCTGTCTTACATCACTTTTCAAGTGAATGGCATCTCTGAAATATTTTAATTTAAAGATTCTTCTTTCCTATACCAATCAATGTAGAGAAGGCTACGGCTCACAAATGAGGTCAGAATAACATCAAAACATATCCACTGTTGTCTCCCATACTTGCCAAGGAAATGCAAGTAATCTTTATATTCTTTTATTCTTTTACTTGTTTCAGTCATTTGACTGCGGCTATGCTAAAGCACTGCTTTTAGTTGAGCAAATCGACCCCAGGACTTATTCTATCAGTAGGTTTTACCGAACTGCTAAGTTATGGGGACAAACACAGACACACAAACATATACACACACACACACATATATATACATACACACACACACACACACACATATATATATACATACATATATATGACGGGCTTCTTTCAATTTCTGTCTACCAAATCCACTCACAAGGCTTTGGTCAGTCCGAGGCTATAGTAAAAGACACTTGCCCAAGGTGCCACGCAGTGGGTCTGAACCCCAAACCATGTAGTTGGTAAGCAAGCTACTTACCACACACCCACTCCTGCGCTTATGTTGACTACATAATTATTTCTCTGTATTAAATATTTTAACTACTGCTAATTGTCCCCCATTCTTTAAGCATTACATGGTGTCTTCATTGAGTTAAACATTTATAGTGGCTGAGTAAAAGACTCAGTGGTAGCTGAGTGGTTAGAGTACTGGGTAACTCATCCAATGACCATTTTACTGGTTTCAGTGAAGAAATTCATTCCACATAGTAAAGCTAGTTCTTCATTCATTTGTTCAAAGAATTATTGCAAACGTCTAAATTTGCATAATTGTCTAAATTTATGATATATCTTAATTAATTGAGAGAAATTGGTGACTTATAATTATTATTGATGGTTTGAATATATGAATTTAAATCCTGTTATAATTCATCATCACTGACAATTCCTCATCATCATCACCATCATCATCATCATCATCATATTTGTCATCATCACCACCATCACCATTACCACCACCACACCACTACCACCAACAACAACAACATCACCATTACCATCATCCTCCTCATCATCATCACCATCATTTCTTCCTTGGCCTTCTCCTCCTTGCTCTTCTTTTCCTCCACTTTCTCATTCTTGTTGTTCTTCTCCTCCTCCCCTCGTCCCCATTCTTGTTCTCCTCCTTGTCTTTGTTCACATTTTCGTCATTCTCATTGTCCTCTACATTCCTCCTCCTCATCTTCATCATCATCATTTTGCTGTCACTTTTCCCATATGAGCATGTGTTAGGTCATCACAGATCATGTCAGACCTTATTCAGTTAGTGTCCCCTGATACAAGTCAGAGATCATGTCTCACTTACACATGCCGTTTTTCATATGACATCTAAAGCAAAACGCTCTTTCTATTGCCAACTATTTTATTGAGTATACTGAGAGCATTTTATTGTGACACTAAGATCAGGAAGTTGTCTTGTTCGTAACAAGTCTAAAGAGAGCTCTTTTTATTCTATTTAAATGACAATGATGAATCAGTGCTCATTCTGAGATCAATAACCTTTCTTTCTCTGTCAACTTGCATGAGGTACAATAATAAAAGCGTTACATATCATCCCATTGATTATTGTATTTATGTAGCCTTTTCCTCATCATTAAATCTTTCATAGATAAATAACATCTTTAGCTTTGAAGAGCATAACGATAGAACAATGATAAAATGCTTTTTGTTTTGATTAGGACGTTTGAAATTTTTCAATGTATTTTATTGAGCAATTATAATAAATCTAATGAAACATTCTTTATATACATATATACATATACATATATATGCATATATATATATATATATATATATATAAACTTTTTCACTTCCCGAGCGTTAAACTAATACATCTGTTTGTTGTCTACATGAAGGCTCTGTCATTAGTTAGTGTATATATGTGTTTTTACATGTGGTTACTAACACTGTAAAGCCGTGACTACAGGTTTCGTTCATATAGTTAGTTTTACCTGAATGACTGCACTCATTAATGGATGAAAGAAACATACATATTATAATCTGTACATCTCTGATTGATTTTATTGAAGTGAAGAGAAGTGAAAAAGTCTTTTACGTTTCGAGCCTACGCTCTTCCACAGAAAGGAACACAAAAAGAAACAAGGAGAGAAAATAAAGAATGTGTAGTGGCCAGCGATCTATCATGGCAAATGCCAAACAGAGGGGTCACACAGGAGAGCTAGGAAGAAGGGGAGATAATAAAATAGTGGTGAACCCAAAACGAAGGTGCATGTATGTGTGTGTGGAAGAGGGCTAGTGACCTTGATGTGTGTGTGTAGGTGTGTGGATGATGGTGTGGGGCTGGGAAGTGGCCAGTGCTAGTGTGCACGTGATGGTGTGTGGGTTAGGCTGGGGGTGGGGTAGAGGTGAGATATGTGTGTACATATGTGTGTATATGTATGTACATATGTGTGTATATGTATGTAATATATATATATATATATATATATATATATATATATATATATATATATATATATATATGTATATATATATATATATATATATATATATATATATATATATATGTATATATATATATATATATATATATATATATATATATATATGTATATATATATATATATATATATATATGTATATATATATATATATATATATATATGTATATATATATATATATATATATATATATGTATATATATATATATATATATATATATGTATATATATATATATATATATATATATGTATATATATATATATATATATATATATGTATATATATATATATATATATATACATATACACATATATATATCATAGTACTGAAGAAAGGTCAGTGTATATATTATTCAATCAAGGTATTGTTTACCAGGATTACATTGCTCATAATTAGTAATATGTATTAAAGTGGTGTGATGGCAGAATTGTTTGCACGCTGGACAAAATACTTAGCAGCATTTCACCCGTTGCTACATTCTGAGTCCAAATTCCACCGACGTCGACTTTGCCTTCCATCTTTTTGGGGTCGATGAATCAAGTACCAGTGAAATGCTGGGTTCGATGTAATCAGCTGTCCCTCTCTCCCAAATTTCAGGACTTGTGCCTGTAGTAGAAAGGAATAATTAGCGATGTGTATCGCCATTATTATAATTATAATCATTATTATTATCATTATTATTATTATTATTACCTTTATCAGTCATCATCATCATCATTATCATCGTTATCATTATTATTGTTGTTGTTTTTATTACAATTACTATTATTGATAGTTATTTTTCTTTTTGTGGTTTGTATCAGACTGAAGGAAGTATGTCATGACTAGTTATTTTTCTTTTTGTGGTTTGTATCAGACTGAAGGAAGTATGTCATGACCTCTGTTGATCATCAGAGACTGATGCTGTTGACGTTCAGTTTGGACTGCTACAAACTGTTGCTTAGACCCAACCCTGATTAAGAAGACCTCTGATGAAAGGTATTCCAACCATAACTTTCTCATCTTATTGTAGAGAACACAGAACCATATTTATTAGTGTGTCTTTTTTTTTAAATAGGCATGTGATTTGTGGGGGAGATTTCCTTGTTATTTGTAGCTGGTCAAAAGACACTACATTGTTGGCTTTATACTCAGTGCTTGTAAAAAATCCATATCAGGAAAATTACCCCCAAGGCAATTAAGCCTCCCTAGGACAACTCCCCCCCTAGGACAACACCCCCCTTGGTTAACTACCCCCTCTCCAATATATTAAGAAGTTTTAAATCATCATCTGTTGTCTTCAGAGGTAATTGTCCTTGGTGGGTTATTGTCCATGGGTGGTAAATGTCCTAGACTAAAAAAATCTAAGTGAGATAAGATTTTTAGAGGGTTGACTTGATGGGGAGGAAGGACTAGATTACATGGTTAGTACAGGACCTGGCACAGAGGGGAGGTAAAGGAATAGAATGAATTAGGAGAAGAGAAGAGAAGATGTGTGATAGGAGAGCTTAAGGGGGATGGTAGAAGCGTACCATGGTAGGCCATTGTAGTAGCACAAACTGTCAAAAATGGTAGAAGATGTAGAACCTCAGACCAAATGCCTTTCAGTATTTAGCTGCATATCTTTACCTTCTGGGTTCAAATTCTGCTGAGGTCAGCTTTGTTTTTTTATCATTCAAGTGTAGATAAAATACAATATCAGTTTTGCATTGGTGCTGATCAAATCAATTGCCATTTTCCACTAAATTTTGTGGTCTCTGATCTTTGCAAGAAACCATTTTTAATGTAATGTTTTATTTGTTTTGAAAACTGAAATGATGACAATGACAACAACAACTATAGCTACAACAATACCTGTTAGTCCAAAATAGCAATTAGCAGAAGACCATTAATTGAGCATAGAGTGATTAATTGACAGAATCATTAGGGCCTCAGACAATCATTTTGTGGTGACTATTCCAGCTCTTGACATTGTGAAGTCAAATTCCATTGATTTCAACTTTGTTCTTTGTTCCCCCAGGGTTAGGACTAGATTCAAATAAAGGTACCAGTCAAATACTGGAATAGGTTCTTCCTGCCTGTCTCTCTTTCTATCTCTTTCTTTGTTACTAACTTTTGTTTTCTGTCTGTCTGTCTCTCTCAGATTGGATAAGTTGTGGTGGGAGAGAGTTGTGACCAAGTATTCAGTGTCTTCTTTCCCCAAGAAATGATGTAAGATTTACTAAAGACAAGCACCTTCTTTATGGCTGCAAAAGCCAACAAAAGGACTATATAACATGGTCGACAGGGATGGACTGATTTTTTGTAAGGCATGAAATAGTTACAAAAGAAAAAATTTTAGGTGCATGTAAAACTTAATAGTCTGTCTACATTTATTTTTATATTTTGTTTCTCCCGTTTTCTTTTATTATATAACTCAAAACTAAAATTTAAGATTAATTTTTAACTTCTTTCCTTTATTTTTCTATAGATTCTAACATGATTACACTAAGATTTAGCCCAATCTTTCATCTATAACAGAGAGCAGAAAACTTTTTGGGAGGTGGGCCAGACTAGAAATGCTTTTATGTCTTGCAGACCAAAGCAGATAAAATTAAAAAAAAAAAAGCATGGTTGCACAAATTATATAAAAAGCTTGCTTTTTCTATTTTTAATCTTTTAAATACCACCTGCCATAATGAAGTTATTGTCACACTTCTAATGATGTAAAAAAAACTGCATGCATCCATGAATGGCACAGTGTGTAGTGAAGAGTTAAAACATGTTTCAGTTAGGCTGAATGGAGATGGCTGTAGATTTGAGGTAAATGTGACACCTGCCAGTTTACTTGCTTTTTTCAATGGACAAGTAGTTTTTTTTTTTTTTTTGTTAGCTTGTCACTCCCACTCCTATTGTCAGTTATTCATGTAAACTATATTGAGACAGTGTATAAAATACTGTTTAGTGTCTGTTGCTCCATTCAGTTGGGAAAGTGAAAAGATTTATTGTTTAAAATCTCACACCCAGGTAAACTTTCATTTTTCAACCAGCTAAAGGAATATCATATAGGGCGGCGAGCTGGCAGAATCGTTAGCACGCCGGGCGAAATGCTTAGCAGTATTTTGTCTGCCATTATGTTCTGAGTTCAAATTCTGCTGAGGTTGACTTTGCCTTTCATCGTTTTGGGGTCGACTAAATAAGTACCAGTTATGCACTGGGGTCAATGTAATCAACTTAATTCCTTTGTTTGTCCCCTCTATGTTTAGCCACCCTGTGGGCAATAAAGAAATGAATATCACATTTTATGTATCTTTTATTTTTTGTCTTTTACTTGTTTTAGTCATTAGACTGCTGCCATGCTGGAGCATCACCTTGAAGAATTTTAGTTGAATGAACCAACCCCTGTATTTATATTTTAAGCCTGGCACCCATTTTACCAGTTTCTTTTACTAAACCACAAAGTTACAGGGATATAAACACACCATCACCAGTGGTCAAGCAGTGGGAGGGGGGGGGCAAATGGAAAGACACACATAGATATATGCATATATGATGGGCTTCTTTCAGTTTCTGTCTACCAAACACATTCACAAGACTTTCGTCAGTCTGAGGCCATAGTAGAAGATATTTGCACAAGGTGCCATACAGTGGGACTGAGCCTGGGGCCATGTGGTTGGGAAGCAAACATCTTAACATGCAGCCAAAACATTGATTTACTTGAGGCCAATATTTTATTGACACTGAATTTTATTGTTTACTAACCAAAGATAGATACAGGAAAAAAAGAATTTTGTATGCATTCTCATACATTTAATAAAGGCAGCAAGCCAGATGAAATGAGATTACAGGTCAGATGAAATGAGGCCATAGGCCAGATGAAATGAGTCCATTAGCCAAATGAAATGAGGCTACAGGCCAGATGAAATTAAACAATAGGATAAGTCTGGCTCATGGTGTATTGTTTGCTGACCCTGAACTATGATGTAGAGATGGAAATATATAAGGCTGATAGCTCATGATTGTGAGTACATAGTTTTTTAATAGTTTGTCTGAGGAAGAGTGTCATCACAAGATGCAGTCCTTGTAGCTGTGTGGTAGCTTGTTTATCACAACAACCTTGAGATCTCTGCCAACAGAGCACGAGTTCCTGGTAGGGCTTGTCATACTGGACAGACCGAAAGATAGAGTCCAGTATAATATGAATCACTTCTTCCTATTACAAATTCTGCTCCTCTCTGTAACTTACTTTTTATCACTATTCTCCCACTGGCTACTAACATGCAAGAATCCAAACAACTGGACATCAGCCACAATAACTTCACTTGCTTGATCTTGTTTCTGAGTTAACTCTTTGCTTGTCCTGTGTACCACATGAGACACAGGACATATTTCCCTAGTGTCCAAGCATCACGTATGATATATGTTCCCAATTCTTTACAGCTGCCAGAGTAACTAGGGGCTTTTGAAAGGAAAGTTTTTGTATCATTCAGAACATTTGAAACAAGGGCTATTTAAAAGTCTGAAAAGAAGCACGGATGTGCAATGGCAAGCTTAAGAAAATGCTTTGGTTAACATCTGGGAAGTAAAAGTCTATTGATGAGAACATCTCTTGCCCCTCCTTCTCTTCTGTGTCTTATTCTTCTTTCTCCTCATCATCTTCCTCTTCCCCTGCCTCCTTTTACTCTTCTTTCTTCTCTTCACTCCCTTCCTCATTCTTAGGCTAACACATAAACAAATCTTACCACAACATCTGCAAACCACCAATCAGATAGCTTTGCGAGGATGCAAAAGTTTAATTTCTAATATGTCATGATTTACAACATGTGTTAGTCTGCAATAGAAACCAAAGTCTGCAATATCGGAAAGCAAAACAAGAAAAAGAAAGAGAGAGAGAGAGAGAAAGAGAGAGGGAGAGAGAAAGAGAGAGAGAGAGAGAGAGAGAGAAGGGGAGAGAAAAATCTCCATTTTCCCTGACTTCGTTGTGTGGACAATAATTCTTTTTGCAGTAGACACAAGCATTTTTATAGCTCCGTAATGGTGAAATTAGAGTTGATTGCCTTTCATACATTGCAAACATCAAGTTAATTGCCTTGCATACATTACATACATTACAAGAAATACTAATTGCATCTGTTGGTTTCTATTGTGGCTGATAATCTTCTTTTTACATCTAAGATGTATATGTAATACGTTTTATAACCAATTTGTTTTTGCCTTTTATTGGTTTCAGTCATGAATTTGGCCAAACTGGAGCACCTCCTTCAAATGTCTTTAGTTGATTATGTCATCTCAAAATTTAGTTGGTACTTATTGTACTCATTGAACATTTAAGTTTATCTTCTGCTAACAATGTGGATATAACTTGATCTAACTCAGTATATAAATATGGCTTCAAATTTTGGCACAAGGCCAGCAGTTTCAGGGGTTTGAAACTCGAGTACAGTGACCCCAGTGTGTAACTGGTACTTATTTAATTGGCCCTGAAAAGATGAAAGGCAAAGCTGACCTAAGTGGAATTTGAACTCAGAATGTAACGATGGACAAAATGTCACTAAATATTTTGCCTAGCAAGCTAACGACCCTGCCAGCTCGTTGCCTTAACTTAATATATAAATACTGTTTTCAAATTTTAGCACAAGGCCAGCAGGTTTGGGGAAGGGATAAGTTGATTAAATTCACCCCAGTGTTCAACTGGTACTTATTTTATTAAACCTGAAAAGGTGAAAGACAAAGTTAACCCCAGCAGGATTTTAACTTAGAATGTAAAAACGGACAAAATGTTGTTGAGCATTTTACCTGTAGTGTTCATGATTCTGGAAGCTTCCCGCCTTAACTCAAATTTATGTACAATGTGCACCACTACTAATAGGCTATGAAATTCTAGAAAAATATATCTCATGTATTATACGCACTGACTTCTCTTCAGTACAATGATGTATACAAAAAGAGGTGTTTAGTCAAATTTATTATAGTTGCTGTCCAAAATACATTAAGGAAGTTCACATATCCAAAACAAATCAAAAGAACAAATTTGAAAGTCACATTTGTACTTTGTCAGTATAATATGTAACTATGTACATGCTGTAAAGACAACATTATGAACAATCTCTCAATCACCTGTCACCTGCCACCATGAGGCTCAATGCTTAAATGAGGTTTTTTATGTGCCACTTGCATGAGTGCCATTCAGAGGATGCTGACATCAGCCGTGACCATGATTTGGTCATGACTATAATTATTTTTCAAATATTTTATTTATCCAGAATATAAAGTAAAACAAAACATTTTAAATTATCAAGAAGTGCAAAGAAAGTAAATTACTTTAAATACTTCATTCAGTATTTTGTATGTTATGTTATGGTACATGATTTAAGTTGGCATCATAAATATGTAATGTAATGTCTATTTACTTATCTATTTACAGAGCAAATTTCTGTCTTAATAAAAACCAAAATCTGTGCTGTATTGTTATCAACGTCAATTTCACTTTCTGATTATTTCATATAAATACACATTAGCTAAACATTTGCTGTATTTTGTCAGGCATTTATTGATACAATCTCCTATATGGTTATAAACATGAAAAATAAATTGAATATTTATCACAAATGGCAAATATAAGTTATATGAAATTACGGTCATCAACCTTGAATATGGAAAGATGTACAAGACATAATCCAAAATGTAAACACTTTCATTGTACTTCCACCCCAATACTTTCATTGTTGGATACTTTTAATTCTACTGGAGTTGACTTTGCCTTTCACCCTTTTTGAGTCAACAAAATAAGTACCAGCTGGGCATTGGGGCTGATGTAATTGACTAGTCCATCTCCTGCCAATTTTTAGGCCTTGTACCAATAGCAGAGAAGTATATAGTAACACACTGTTTAATAATTACAGTATTTCAGAAACAAATGTATTTCTTTCTTTCAATTTGTGTTCACATTTCAATAGTTACAGTCATTATCCATTAACATTAATAACTATATAGTAATTTAATGTTCAGATTAAATAATTAAACTGATGATTTTGATAATGCTTATTGATTAAAATATGTAAAGAATGGAAATATTTCATTTTATGTTCCTATTCAGATAATGAATATGTTCCATTCTAGCTTTCCATAAGGTTAATTAGAATCAGTCTACAGAACTTATGTTTGTCACTTGTGTTAATTATTGAGACATATTATCAATTGTATGGTAAGAAGCTTGCTTCCCATCCACATGGTTCTGAGTTCAGTCCCACTGTGTGGCACCTTGGGCAAATGCCTTCTACTATAGCTTCAGATTGACCAAAGTCTTGTAAGTAGATTTGGTAGATGGAAACTGAAAGAAGCCTGTCGTA
>NC_142931.1:121457072-121537072 GCF_046866305.1 Octopus bimaculoides
TGGATGTTTGATTTTTATCAATCTCGGTACATGTTTTGAGGACACAGCAAGCCAATGGTTGTTCTGTGTGTTCACCATCTGTTCGTATTAGAATTTCTGGCATGAATGCCAAGCACGTTGTTTCCAAATTTCTGGCAGAGTGATTTGTGTCATGGTCTTGTTTTCCTCACAGATGGTGCCTAACTGACCGTACTACTGTACTATACTGTGTAGTTGACAAAATCAAAACCAAGCAACGCGCATGTATGAAATTAAAAATATAAAATGGTGACAATTTACTCATCGTACCCCATATATATATATATATGTGTGTGTTTATATATATATATATATATATATATATATATATATATATATATATATATATATATATATATATATATATATATATATATATATACACACACACACATATATATATATTTTAAAACACACATACATACATACATATATAATATATACATATATATATTACTAATTTAGAGACGAACCACCACTCTACAACTACGTCAACTCAGAACCCGTCCAGATCCATGCTGTGAGGTATATACCATCTTGATATATCTAAGATTTTAATCTAAAAATTTAAATTAAATAATATATTACATAAATAAATCATAGAAATATTAATTAAAAAAATTTAAAATAAGAGGCGTAGGAGTGGCTGTGTGGTAAGTAGCTTGCTTACCAACCACATGGTCCCGGGTTCAGTCCCACTGCGTGGCATCTTGGGCAAGTGCCTTCTACTATAGCCTCGGGCCGACCAATGCCTTGTGAGTGGATTTGGTAGACGGAAACTGAAAGAAGCCCGTCGTATATGTGTATATATATGTGTATGTGTGTGTGTGTGTGTTTGTATGTCTGTGTTTGTCCCCCCAACATCGCTTGACAACCGATGCTGGTGTGTTTATGTCCCCGTAACTTAGTGGTTCGGCAAAAGAGACCGATAGAATAAGTACTAGGCTTCCAAAGAATAAGTCCTGGGGTCGATTTCTTCGACTAAAGGCGGTGCTCCAGCATGGCTGCAGTCAAAAGACTGAAACAAGTAAAAGAGTAAAAGAGCTAAAATTATAAATTGGACAGTAAAAATTAATACGATAATATACAGTATAGAAGTATAGATGTAAAAAGTTAGTGCTAGTATATAGACTATCCTTTAATAAATTTAAATTAAATAAGTTTTACAATAATGAATTAAGTAATACCTCTACTGGAGTCCAAAATATAATTGATTGTAGTAAATTTAATAATAGATGTAACGTTGAGGACGTAGTATATAAATGTATAGTGATTTTGAAGGATAAGAACTGTAGTAATAATGATAACATAAATACTACTTACATTGGATCGACTTCCAATAAAATTAAATCCCGGGTGGCCCAACATATGAATTCTTTTAAGAACAGAAATTTAATGAACTCTACGGGCCTTAGTAAATACATTTGGGAACTTAAATCTAAAAGAATAGAATACGAGTTAAAATGGGAAATAGTCTGCAAGGCTAAATCATATAGGATAGGGAATAAATTCTGCTTATTATGTACTAACGAATTTAAAGAGATATTATTAGCTAATAAAAATTGTTTAACTCCCACGATGAACGAAATATTAAATGTAGACATAAATTAAATTACTTATATAATAAGTTTAGATAACTAACTTATTTATTTAAACCTAGGATTAGGTACCAACTTATAGTTATGATCAGTAGCCTTAGATACAGCAAATTAGCTTTAGAATACACTTTAATCATCTCAATATTATACAAATTGGAACATATAACTACCTTTACTTTAAGTATTCATCAATAACATGAGCAGTCTTTTACAATGTTTCATAACATTATTTAAGTAATACATAACTTTCGTATTTGGTATAGTTATTATTCTGTGTAAATCTGAGAGTTTTAAGTATTTTAGTATTATTAATCTTCAATAAACTTTTTATTTTAGGTAGGTTTTTCTTATTCGATATTTTCGTTATTATTTTAGTAATTATAATACTATTTACCTCTGGTAATGGACGCCATGTTTATCACCTGACTTTTCAATATTAATTTCATAGCATTATTTACGTAATATAGAATTTTCGTATGTGTATAGTTATTACTCTGCGTTAATTTGTAAGTTTAAGTATTTTACTATTTTTAATCCTTAAGAATCTTTCTATTTTCGTTATTATTTTGGAAATTATAATACGCATGTACTTCTGGGTAATAGACGCCATATTTATCATGTGACCTTTTAGTATAAATTCTATAACACAGCCATTTTGATTTAGTCCAGAGTTACCCACCGACAGGTAAGTCATGTTAACTTATTTTAATCTTAATTTTATAAACAATATTGACATCCGTCTTTTAGTAACTTTATATTATACACTAACACATTTTTTTACTATTATCTACTTATTCTATAATGTTTTAACCTTGTTTACTATAATACACTTTTTCAATATTTTTAGATTGTAACTCTTAATATTAATACCGTTAATGTAGGGATTAGTTTACAGATTTTGTCTCTTTATATATATTTTTTTTATTTCTCATGTTTATGTTTATTCCTTGAATGATTTTAGGTATTTTCTTAGGGATTTGACCGGAAGAGTGACTTATTTTGGAGGTAAAATCATTTTCTCCGTTCTAATGAACTCGGATAGCATTTGCTTATGATTTTATATAGTCCTATTTCAGCCATGAAACGCCCGTAGTCTATATACTAGCACTGACTTTTAACATCTATACTTCTATACTGTATATTATCGTATTAATTTTTACTGTCCAATTTATAATTTTAACTTTTAAATTTCTTTAATTAATATTTCTATGATTTATTTATGTAATATATTATTTAATTTAAATTTCTAGATTAAAATCTTAGATATATTAAGATGGTATATACCTCACAGCATGGATCTGGACGGGTTCTGAGTTGACTGAGTTGTAGAGTGGTGGTTCGTCTCTAAATTAGTAATATATATATGTATATATTATGTATTAGAAAACCCAGTGTAATATTATACCAATTTTTGCCTGTAAGGTTGGAATAAATTTTTTATTCCCTAATATTATTACTATACATACATACATACATACATATGTATATATATGGAAGGTTCTAGACAGTTTCCCTCTCCAAAATTTCATTCACAAAATATTTATCAGCAAGACATTTAGTGTAGAAAGTACTTTGCCTCATGTACTATGCTGTGTTTGAAAAAAAAAAAAGGAATGAAGAAGGTGTGGCTGTATGGTTAAGAAGCTCGCTGTGCAACAATATAGCTTCAGGTTCAGTCCCAAAGTGCTATGCAGTATGCAAGTGTCTCTTACTATAACCACAAGCTAACCTGTGCCTTGTGTGTAAATACGGTAGACAGAAACTGTGTGGAAGCCTGTCATATATGTATGGGTGTCTGTGAGTGTGTGCATGCATGTGCATGTGAGCATGTATCTTTGTGTCAGGTGTTGGTTTGTTTACATTCCTGTAACTTAATGGTTTGGCAAAAGAGAGCAAAAAAAAATTGGGTTTACAAAAATGAGTATTGGGATTGATTTATCTTGACTAAACCTTTCAAAGCAATGCCCCAGCCTGGCCACAGTCCAATGACTGCAACAAGAAAAACAATGTAAATAATATAGATAAAACAATAAAGATGATCATGGGTGAAATAACTTTCATCATAGAACTATTTGATCCAGATCGACCTGGGGTTAAACAACAACAACAGCAGCAACAACAATTAGAAGAATTGTTACAAAATTATGCCAAGAGTACTGATAACCTTTTCTTAAGATAACGAGGAAACAATATCTAGTGCAGCTATGAAAACTAAATTATTGATCTTTACATTTGTCGCCAGACTGAGAACATGTTAATATTTTCTGCTTAAATTATTTACCTACTTCATCACGCACTCTCTCTCCCTCTCTCTCTCTCTCTCTCTGTTTATATAATATATTGGTAGATCATCTAAGAATCCATGTGAGTGTGCATATGTTTATTTATAGATAAATATATATATATATATATATATATATCAATCTCTCTATATCTCTATCTATCTATGCATATGTTTATCTGTCTGTCTGTCTGTCTCTCTCTCTCTCTCTCTCTCTCTTTCTCTCTCTCTCTCTCTCTCTCTCTCTCTCTCTCTCTCTCTCTCTCTCTCTCTCTATGGGCCATCAATTTCCTGAACTAAAATTCGGATGGAGATGGGATAAACTACCTGCATCAACTTGCTATAGAAGCAGGTTGTAATTTTACTTTGTCCTTATTCTTAGTGCAAATTTTGGAGAGTGCAGTTTGATTTTAATACTTAGTTTTACAAAGCTATAATGGAAGTGACAAAGGAGCATATTCAACATATTTTGCTTTATGAGTTCAATATAGGCAACAACGCAACAGGAAGTGCAAAGAGACAGATAGCTTTGATTCCTGTTTACCTTTATCTGCTGCTGGCATATGGCCCATGGCCAGCTTTCCATCATTTTCTTCCTTATTCACATCAACCACTCAGCCATTTGGTCACAAAAAATTTCTCTTCCTACTATTTAAATATCCTTTAGGATTTCTTTTATGCATTACCATTCTTGTCTTTTTGGCCCTAAGGCCATATTTTGCTCATTTCCTATTTATTTTGTCTTTGGCCATCTTCTTAAATTATATATTTTTACTTTCGTATGTCCACTCCATGTTGTTTTGTTTGCTTGAGGCCTAACATTCTCTGTGACTTTTGCAGGCACCACCAATAACAGAAGTTCTCAGTCTTATCATTAATGGTGCAAAAATGAGTATTACCATTTTGGTTTATTACTGATGAAGAATTAGGGATCCTCTGTGTCTGTCTCCCATCCGGTTGTTCCCTCAGTATATGTATACCTTTTTTAATCTGTCATTTATTTACAATACATTTTTTTCATTTATCATACATATATATATATATATATATATATATATATATATATATAATTCCGGGATCTGGAATTATCCAGTAATGTTTGCTAGTTTATTTTGTCACTTCGTATAGCTCCTGGTGCTATATGAACATTAATTGTGGTTAAGAGTCAAGATTTGACTGCTATTTTCAGCATGGCGGTATCTCTTAGATACCCTAAATTATAATTTTAAACAATTGTTACCTTTGATGGTTTTTATTCCCATGCTGGCCACTTGATAAAATCGATATTTAAATATCAATCTTATCCTTATATATATATATATATATATATATATATATATATATATATATGAGAGAGAGAGAGAGATAGGTAGGTAGGGAGAGAGATAGGTAGAGAGAGAGAGATAGCTAGATAGCTTTGATTCCTGCTTTCCGCTTTAGTTTATGAGTGTGTGTGTGTGTATGTATGTATGTATGTATGAGAGTGTAAATTCAGTTGTCAACTAATTTCTTAAGTTTGACAATTTCCATGACAACAGCAGTTAGATGTGTTGTTATCTTAAAATTCTGCATCTGCTTCACTTCATTTAATGGTATTCAATTATAGCAAATTTTATTATTTTGTTCTACTGTTGTTGCTGCAAACCTACCTTACAGACACAACATGAAATCATCTTTATATTCTATAGACACATTTAGTATTTTGTGTTACCATCTATTAGGCAGCGCTACTCCCGATGGCAAGTACATTAAATTCTCATTGATTGAAATGGTCTATCTCCCTCTTTATATATATATATGTCTGTGTGTATGTGCATGCATGCACACGTGTGTGTGTGTGTGTGATGTATGTCATATACACAGCTTGGCTGAGTGGTAAGAAGCTTGCTTCCCAACCACATGGTTCTGGGTCCAGTCTCACTATGTTGCACATTGAGCGAGTGTCTTCTAATATAGCCTCAGGCTGACCGAAGCCTTGTAAGCAGATTCGGTAGATGGAAACTGAAAGAAGCCTGTTGTGTATATATATATATATATATATATATGTGTGTGTGTGTGTGTTTTGTGTTGCTTGACAACACAAGGTCATGCGCTGTTTATCTTGATATGAGGTCACCATATTGTGCACATATGGTTATGATGTATGTGCCTGGTGTACCCTTATCAGACGGGTTGTCACAATGGGTATATTGGGCTTTGTATATTTTTACCCCAGTGTCACTTTGATGGCATGCATACCGCTCTCCTCAATAATGATAATAATAATAATAATAATAATAATAATAATAGTAGTGGTGGTTTCAAATTTTGCCACAAGGACAGCAATTTTGGGGGAGAGGATGAATTGATTACATTGACCCCCAGCGTTCAACTGGTACTTATTTTAATGACCCCGAAAGGATGAAAGGTAAAATCAACTTCAGCAAAATTTGAACTCAGAATGTAGTGATGGGCGAATATATCATTAAACATTTCATCTGGCGTGCTAATGATTCTGCCAGCTTGCCACCTTAATAATTAAAATAATGATGATGATGATGATGATGATGGTAGCAACAATAATAATAATCCTTTCTATCATAGGCACAAGACTTGAAATTTTGGAGGAGTGGGCCTGTTGATTACTTGACCACTCAAGAGATCCTTATTTTATCTATTCCAAAAAGTTAGAAGACCTTGATGGTATTTGAAAATTCAGTATGGAAAGATTAGATGAAAGGCCTGAGTGTCCTGAGTGCTAACAAATTTACCATCTCACCACCTTATCTGATTTAAATAATGGCAACAAAATGAAATCTATTACAAACATACAATGATCAGTGGTTGTGTGATAAGTAGCTTGCTTACCAACCACATGGTTCCGGGTTCAGTCCCACTGTGTGGCACACTGGGCAAGTGTCTTCTATAAAAGAGAGTAAAGTGTGATCAGATTGTGATGGAATAAAACTAGGCATTTTTTGCTTTCTCAAAATGAAAAAGAAATTAAAGACTAGTTTAGTTCTAAATTTTAGTTCTACAAAAAGTAAACAAATATATTCAAAATATGAAGTGAAGAATTATTGATTCCACATAAACTAATGCCACTTGTGTTTCATTTGAATACAAGAACTTTACTTTATGCCATTCAAACCAACGTAGGTTGCTCAATAAAACTTTTCTCATAAAGAGAATCAATCCCATAGATGCATTCTATATGTTCCATCTTCATCATCATCATCATTACCACCAACACTACAGTCACCATCATCATCATCACCACAACCCTCATCTCCATCATCATCATCGCTATCATCATAATCATCATCACTCTCATCATCATCATCATCATCCCTCTCATTGTCATCATTATCATCATCATCGCTATCATGATTGTTGATGTCCTCGTCGTCGTCATCATCATCGTCATCATCATCACCATAATCATCATCATCATCACCATCGTCATTCTGACGATTTTTTTTTTTACTTTACTGGCATGTCTTGGAATACAATCTATTAAAATTTATGTCTAGTCTACAATATTGTTACCATCAAATAAATAATATAATTAAGATTTAAAAGCAACATTAGCTTATCAAAACTCCTAATTCCGTCTATATTTCAGAAAAGTCTCTACAGTGTACTTTTCACTGCTTTCATAACTTCAAAACCAAATCATGATCATTTACATGGCTAACACACACACACACACACACACACACACATATATATATATATATATATATATATATATATATATATATAATAATTTATGTATTTTACTTGCAAAAGGAATAATGAAAAGTGGAGCTTTCAAGCATTCTGACAGTGTAGGTGCTATAATTTGGCTTTCAGCCAAAGGTTTACTTACTGAAAAAACAAATATATATATACATATATATATACATGCATACACACACATGCATAAATACATACACATACTTTGATTCTATTATCCATGCACATACATGCTTACACACATGAATACATTTATATATATATACATATATATATATATGCACACACATATGTATACATATATGCATATATATGCATATATAAATATATATGCACACACATATGTATACATATATGCATATATACATAAATGTATATATATATATATATATATATATATATATATATATATATATATATATATACATATATATACATATATATATAAGTACATATATATATATATGTGTGTATATATACATATATATGTATACACACACACACATATATATATATCAAAACACACATACATATATGTGTGTGTTTGCATGTGTGTGTATATATATATATATATAAACGTGTTTATGTGTGTGTATGCATGTGTATGTATAGTAGAATGAAAGTATGTGTAGGCATGTATACATATACATACATATATAGACTGAACCCACATACACCCCACTCACCCTACCCCCACATTTAATTATTAAAAAAATAAGTGTCTGTTCATGCAGACACCCAATCAAGCATTACATTGTTTGGCCCTGAAACATTAAAGTTTTCCTGTGTCCTATAATAACTCAGTAAATGATTAAATTGTTATTCGTCATAGCTAAAAGTCAACTCTACTGGGGAAAAGAATAACCAATTTTTGTGATTAGTTGATGTTTTCCAACGTTGCAATTTACTGTCAGGACAGAGAAGGTTACATATTTTGGTTAGCTTGTTGCGTTTAAAACAATCTATATTTTATATTTGATCGGATTCGCATTCCTGCCAAATAACACAATACAAACTTTAAACTATCACGCATAATTTCAGGTGAACGTAACCTCAGTTTTGGCAGTTTACCATAATGCACGGATTGATAATCAAATGCTGTTTAATTTTTATTTTGTCTCTACTATAGCAGTCGAGAAGTCAATATTTTTGGCAAACTTGTAAAGCTGACATACTGAATATTAGTAAAAGTCCTGATTAAGAAACACAGGATGCAGTAATTATACAGTAATAAAAACAATAATCACCCGTTAAGAAATAATGTTTCACCACCCAGTATGTTGTAAAGGGTTACTAATTGGCTGATATGCTAAGTCTATAAAAGTAGGATTGATGTCCTGAATGAAATGACATCCAGCTGTAAACTACTCTATCAAGAACTACAAGTTTATTTCTTACTACATCCTTAGTTTATTTTATTAGTCCCTTTTCCCAATAAGTCATACATATGCTAACAGTCAGCTTAAGATGTCTGACATGAATGCTTTGCCTTAGAGAAAAAAAAAGCTAGAATGAAAATTAATGGTTTTGCAAAACAAAAAATGAGTTTTTATTCATTAGTTTATTTATTTATTTATTTGACAGTTTTAATCTATATTCTGAACTCTAGATGTTTGACATGAACGATTTTGCCTTAGAAAAATAAAATTTAAAAAAAACAAAAAATTAATGTTTTGCAAAATAAAAAAGTCCATTATAAAAGTATTTATTTATTTTGTGGGGAAGTTTTGATATATATTTGTAATTTTTCAGAATATGTCTGTATTAAAAGTATTTTTTTCTTTAATTATGTTATTTTAAATCCCAAATGGTTTGCATAAATGTCTTAGTTTTAATTCGTTTGTCATAGCCTAAATAAATTAGCATTCACATTCTGTGTTAAGGAGTAAATGCGATTTATTTTATCAGTTCTAGAAATATAGAACTCTAAATCAAATTTGAAGGTGTGAAATGTCCAAGCATAGCATTTAGCCATTCATCTGTAGATTATGGATTTTATTTTTTCCCCAAATTTCTCCCATCTCAGTAATCTAACCATAATTTTCAGTTTATATGAGGAATAAAGCAAAAGATATTTATAGTTTTGGTAAGTATTTTGAATATTAAAACAAAAAGCTCCAACCAGTATGTGAATAAAGATACAAGGTTCATCTATGTTCTACATTTAGAGTATTGCTAATTAAAATGCAATTTTACTTTTTAAAAACTATTAAATGTAAATCTACCTTCTTGACTTACGAATTTAAAAATCAATAACTAACCCATTAGGTGTGGCTGTGTAGTTAAGAAGTTTGCCCATCATATATATATATATATATATATATATATATATATATATATATATATATACACATGTACATACATACATTCACACACACACACACACACACACGCATATATATATACATACATACATACGTAGATGTATATACTTGTGTGTCTGTATTTGTCCTCCACCATTGCTTGACAACCAACACTGGTGTGTTTATTTCCCTGTAACCTAGCAGTTCAGCAAAATAGAGCAATAGAATAAGTACAAGGCTCACAAAGAATAAGTCCTGGGTTAATTTCTTTGACCAAAACCCTTTAGGGCAGTGCTGCAGCATGGCCACAGTCAAATGACAGAAACGGGTAAAAGAATAAAGAATATATACACATATATGTGTGTGCATGTTTATTTGTGTTTCCTTGTCTTGACATAATGTGATAGTTGTAAATGGCTGTCATTCTCATAAGTCAATGTTATTCATTTCCAGTATTCTGTGCAAAGGCATGTCTGGTCATGAGAAAATATTTTCTTGCTTGGATTAGAAGCAAATGAAGGTTGGTGACAGGGAGATCATCCATCTGTAGAAAATCTGCCTCGAAAATCTCTGCCAGACTCATGCAAGCATAGAAGAAATGGATGTAAAAATGATGATGTTAAAAATGATGATGATGATGATAATGACGATGACATTGATGATGACAATAATGATGATGATGGTGACAGTGATGGTTATGATGATGATTTATTGGAGGAAATACTTTTCTGTGAAAATAGCAGTCAGCACTTGGTAATTGATTGAAAGAGTTGATTCATCAGGTAACCATAGATTGACAGCTATGTAGCTGAAAAAATATTTAATAGCGCATAAACACAGCTTAAGTATATTTACATGTGCAATGGAATAAAAATAAAATTAACTGATGGTTAGTATTTGCTTTTCATTGATAAGAGCAAAAGACAACTCTAGACACACCTCCCCTCCTTTTGAAGGCTCCTTAGTATTGTATAAAGAAGCAAATCATTGAGGATGTACAATAAATCATACACATTTTTGGCATGAAGTAAGAGAAATACAGACAGATTAAATTTATCTTGGACACTATTAGCATGATAACCAGACAGTTATATATGTAAAAGAATATTTAACAGTTAGAAATAATAATAATAATAATAACAACAACAACAATTACAATAATAATTATAAATGCCCAGATGCAGTACCAGTCAGTGACTCACATGGCTTCTCATCTTAACTGATTGGAAGTGTTATGTACATGTTTTGTCTTGGTATAAAGGATGGGCTACAACAAATATTCTGCTCAATACCACAGATTTGCTTGTCAGTTGTTTGACCATAACCATTTGAGCATGTCCCTTAGTGGCTGATGGTATGTGCATCTCTGATCATGAGCAGAAGTAGTGGGGGAGCACCATAGCCATGTGTTGAGAGAAATTCTTTAGGGGTTTGAATAATTCACCTCTGGAAACATGGGTGTTTTGTTCATCATCCATAAACAAACCTTTTGTACAGGATGGCTGTTCGACCTGAAGAAAATTCTAACTGGGCTCCACCTACAAGGTCTTGCACTAATCTTGATATGTGATCACCATGTTGTGCACAATGGTTGTGATGAATGTGCCTGTTGTTGAGATCCAGAGCAAATTGCAGACGGTCCTTGACTCACTTACAGAAATACAACTTCCAGGCTGGATTCCATAAATGGCAGGGATTCTGATATTGGACTATTGCTGCACAAGGTGGCTATTTCAAAGGAGAAGATGTTAAAACTTAGGTAAATAAGTTATTTTTTATTAAACATAACTTAGTTCAGGAACCTTTAGATACCACCTCATGTATGTGTGTGTGTGTGTTTGTCTTCCCTCTGCTATTGAAGTAGATTTTATGACCATATATGTCCATGCCTGTTAAAACCACATTTTTATCATTAACATTGTCATCACCACCCTCTTTTCTATGTTTTCATGGGTCAGATGGAAATCATTGTAGCAGATTTTTCTACAGTCAGACGTCTTTTCCAACTGCCAACTTCATCTGTTTTTAAGCAAGATAATTTCTCCCATGGCCAGACATGTTTTCTCAGAACATTGGAAATGACCAGCATTGCTTGCTTGATGGTGATGCTCATTTACAACTATTACATGATTTCAAGACAAGGACACACACACACACACACACACACACACACAATGAGCTTCTTTCAGTTTCTATCAAACAAATCCACTCATAAGGCTTTGGTTGGCCCGGGGTTATAGTAGAAGACATTTACCCAGAGTGCCACACTGTAGGACTGAACCCAAAACCATGTGATTTGAAGTGAACTTCGCAACTACATAATCATGTTTGCACCCATAACCAAACATTAGTTATTTTGTATGTTTATTTTGTAAATACTTCGTTTCTGATCTCTATCAAAATATTTAATCACAAATCTACCCAGAAATAATTTCAAGAGCACTGTTGACAAATGCTTCATGTTGCTATATCACTGCATAAAAGCAGGATTTAGTGGGTATTTTTATTGGCTTAGACATACATCCTGTTATAACACTTGTCATTATTAAATTAGTGTTAGAAACATAAATTAATATGTATTTTGATGGAGGGTCCTTCTTTAGATAACTTTAGAATATGCAAGTTTGTATCATAGAACTAGGCGCAATCTCATGAAATTTAGAGAATATTAGAAAACTAGTTACTAGTCTCCTGCCAATTTTGCATTGCTTGTGCTATTATTTGTAGATCAGAGTAGACTCATTTGATTGCAGAGGCTGTTTAATTTCAGCTAATTCCTGTCTGTCTGTCTGTCTGTATGTATGTATGTATGTAAAGTTTATTTGCCAACATAATGGGGCAGTCCTGAATAGGACTATGCTACTACTTTTTAACCCCAGGGAAATATTTTTTCCAGCTGGTTTATCAACACATGATCTGTGTCTGAGATATACTAAGGGGGCCTACTCTCTCTCTCTCTCTCTCTCTCTCTCTCTCTCTCTCTCTAAATATATATATATATATCATCATCATCCTCACTATCATCGTTTAACATCTGCTTTCCAAGCTGGTATTGGTTGGACAGTTTAACATGGAGCTGGCAAGCAGGGATCCGTCCAGATTCCAACTGTTTGTTGTGGCATGGTTTCTATAGCCTTCCTAAGGCCAACCACCTAACAAAGTGTGTACTTCCTAACACCAACCACTTAACAGAGTGTGCTGGGTGCTTGTTACATGCCACCGGCATGGGTGCATGAAAGCAGCACTGGCACAGGTGTGTTAATGCAGCACCAGTATGGGTACTTTTTAAATAGCACTGGCACTGGAAAGGACAAGCCTGTATGTGTGAAAGGTAGTGATTTTACTTAGTTTAACATGTCTTATCAAGTACAGCAAATTTGACTGAGAATTGGCAAGCTGGGAGGCTGCACGAGAACAAATAAATGAACAAATAAATAAAAACAAATACAAACGAACACGTATTAACAGAGACTATAGGTGATACAGACACTCCCCATACACACATGCACTTACAAAAGACACAGACACATTGAAGGACACGCATGCGTAGACACATACAATAGGAATACAAAATACAAAAAGGGCTGATAGTTAGCAAGGTGAGACACACATACGAAAGAAGGAAACAAAGGACCACTGATGAGGTCACAGAAGTGTGACGAAAGAACTCTGGCCGAAATAAGATTAAGATTAATGTAATATAAAGCTGAAGCAAATTAACACCAAATATACAGTGCGTGTGTTTTTATTGGCTAAACTGGCAATATGACCATCCCCAAGTACAACAACATATATATATATATATATATATATATATATATATATATATATTATACATGTATGTATATATATATATATATATATATATATATATATATATATATATATTATACATGTATGTATATATATATATATATATATATTATACATGTATCATCATCATCATCATCATCGTTTAACGTCCGCTTTCCATGCTAGCATGGGTTGGACGATTTGACTGAGGACTGGTGAAACCGGATGGCAACACCAGGCTCCAGTCTGATTTGGCAGAGTTTCTACAGCTGGATGCCCTTCCTAACGCCAACCACTCAGAGAGTGTAGTGGGTGCTTTTACGTGTCACCCGCACGAAAACGGCCACGCTCGAAATGGTGTCTTTTATGTGCCACCCGCACAAGCCAGTCCAGGGGCACTGGCAACGATCTCGCTCGAAAATCCTACAGGAGCCAGTCAGGCGGTACTGGCAACGGCCACGCTCAAAATGGTGCATCTCATGTGCCACCCGCACAAGAACCAGTCCAGGGGCACTGGCAACGATCTTACTTGGCTTGCCGGGTCTTCTCACGCACAGCCCATTTCCAAAGGTCTCGGTCCGTAGTCATCGCCTCGGTGAGGCCCAATGTACGAAGGTCTTGCCTCACCACCTCAGCCCAGGTCTTCCTGGGCCTACCTCTTCCACGGGTTCCCTCAACTGTTAGGGTGTGGCACTTTTTCACGCAGCTATCCTCCTCCATTCTCACCACATGTCCATACCAGCGCAATCGTCTCTCTTGCACGCCACAACTGATGCTTCTAATGTTCAGCTTTTCTCTCAAGATACTTACACTCTGACGGGTATTCACATTGACATTACACATCCAACGGAGCATACTGGCTTCATTCCTTGCGAGCTTACGTATGTCCTCAGCAGTTACAGTCCATGTTTCACTGCCATGTAGCATGGTTGTTCGTACGCATGCGTCATACAGTCTGCCTTTTACTCTGAGTGAGAGTCCCTTTGTCGCCAGCAGGGGTAAGAGCTCTCTAAACTTTGCCCAGGCTATTCTTATTCTAGCAGCTACACTTTCAGCGCACCCACCCCCACTACTAACTTGGTCGCCCAGATAGCGGAAGCTATCGACTACCTCTAGTTTTTCACCCTGGAATGAGATAGAAGTTGTTTCCTGTTTGTTTGCAGTCTTTATTGCACCTGAACATCTGCCACAAACAAAAACTAACTTGCTAGTTAACCTGCCTTTGATGTTGCTGCACCTCTTATGTGTCCATAGCTTGCACCGGGTACATCTTATAGAGTTACTACCTACTCCTTTTCTACATACTGAGCAGGGCCATCTACCTGAAGGGGTTTGTGTTTTATCTACCTTCCTACTTATTAGGATTTTGGTTTTAGCTAGGTTGACTCTAAGGCCCTTCAATTCTAGACCTTGCTTCCACACCTGAAACTTCTCCTCTAGTTCTGATAGTGACTCCGCAATTAGGGCAAGGTCATCAGCATAGAGGAGCTCCCAGGGGCAACCTGTCTTGAACTCCTCTGTGATTGCCTGGAGGACTATGGTAAATAATAGGGGGCTGAGGACGGAACCTTGGTGGACCCCTACCTCTACCCGGAATTCATTGCTGTACTCATTTCCAACCCTCACCTTACTGGCCGCATCTCTGTACATGGCTCGCACAGCTCTCACTAGCCATTCTTCTATCCCAAGTTTCCTCATTGACCACCAGATAAGGGATCGGGGGACCCTGTCAAAGGCTTTCTCCATGTCAACGAAAGCCAGGTACAGAGGTTTATCCTTGGCTAGGTATTTCTCTTGCAACTGTCTCACTAGAAATAAGGCATCAGTAGTGCTTTTACCTGGCACGAACCCAAACTGCATCTCATCTAAATTGATTCGCTCCCTAATTAGTTGGGCTATGACCCTCTCTGTAACTTTCATAACCTGATCTAACAGCTTGATGCCTCTGTAATTATTTGTATCTAAAGCGTCCCCTTTACCTTTGTAGCAGTTGACTATGATGCTGCTACACCAGTCATAGGGTATGACTCCTTCGTGTATCACCTGGTTCGTAATACGGGTGACTAGGCTATAGCCAACACTGCCAGATATTTTGAGCATCTCTGCAGTGATTCCTGATGGGCCGGGGGCTTTCCCGGTCTTCATACTCTTAATTGCTTTATCTACCCTGGTACTATCAACTCGGATAGCTGGTCCCTCTATTGGGTCGACATAAGGCAGGCTCTCTTTCTCCCATTCATTCTCTTTATTAAGCAATCTATCGTAGTGGCATCTCCAGACCTCTTTCTTTGCATCCTCATTTAATGCAAGCGTACCATCATCCATGCGAACACATTTCTCTCCTACAACATCACTATTCTCTCTCCTACACTGTCTTGCAACCCGAAATACCTCGAGTCTTTGGTCCTCACGGCGCAGAACATTGGCAAATCTTTCCTTATCTGCTTCCCCTCTGGCTAAATAAACCTGTCGCCTAGCCTCCCTTCTGGCACATTGGTACAATTTCCTGCTACCACCGTTCTTCCAGTCCTTCCAAGCTTGTTTCTTTTGTCTAATAGCCCTGTCTACCTCCTTGTTCCACCACCACGTTACTCTGGGTTGGGAGGGGACCTTACACCACCCACAAATCTGGTCGGTGGCTTTCAACAGGTTGTCCCGCAGAAATCTCCAATTGTCTTCCACGTTGTATGATGCTATATCCCCTTCTATTTCGTTAAATGCTTCAAGTAACTTGTCTCTAAGTCTCTGTCCGTTTGCAGGGTCTTTAAGCTTCCACACCCTTCTTCTCCAAGCCTGTCTAATTCTGGGCACCCATTTTGCCTTGATCCCAAAGTCGCTAACTACTAATCTATGTTGTGGGGTACATTCTTCGCCAGGGTAGGTTTTGGCATTTATAAGCCGCCCTCTTTCCCTATTTCTGGCGAGGATGTAGTCGATTTGGCTAGAGTGTCTGCCGGAGCGGTAGGTGACTAGGTGACTGGCAGGTTTCCTGAAGTTGTATGTATATATATATATATATATATATATATATTATACATGTATGTATATATATATTATACATGTATGTATATATATATATATATATATATTATACATGTATGTATATATATATTATACATGTATGTATATATATATATTATACATGTATGTATATATATATATATATTATACATGTATGTATATATATATATATATATATTATACATGTATGTATATATATATATATATTATACATGTATGTATATATATATATATATATATTATACATGTATGTATATATATATATATATATATTATACATGTATGTATATATACATATATATATATTATACATGTATGTATATATACATATATATATATATTATACATGTATGTATATATACATATATATATATATTATACATGTATGTATATATATATATATATATATATATATATATATATATATATATATGTGTGTGTGTGTATATATATCACTTGGGGCTGTATCTCACAAAATTCCACCAATATTGGTTTCAGATTTTGTCACATGATCAACAATTTTATGGAAGTAGGTTAGTTGATCATATCGACCCTAGTGTTTAACTAGTACTTATTTTATCAACCTCGAAAGGGTGAAAGGTAAAGTTGATTCTGGTGGCAGCATTTGAACTCAGAGAATAAAATCAGAAGAAACATCACTAAGCAGTTTTTCCAAGGTGGTAATGTTTCTGCTAGTTCACTGCCTTAAATAAGCCCATCAATATTAAATATACAATATTGATAGAAAAAGGAAGTATTAAGACATGGAAGCATTAACAGGGTTTTAACCCTTTTGCTACTAACTTACCTGAGACAGTTCCTACTTCTATGGTACAAACTTCAAGTTTAAAATGATCTAAATGAAAACCTTCCATCAAAATTTCATGTTATGTTCCAAACACCGCACAATTATTTTCCTAAATTTTTCATTATTTCCAAAATTAACTGAAACAATAGTAATGTATTTCAACAGAAACATAGCAACAAAGAGGTTACTGAATTAAATTTAGTCTCAGCTTGACAGCTAAACATTGCATAATTGTTTGGTGACAATCTTTTTGATACTAACCCACCTGAGACCACCCCTGGGCATGTGATTCAAACTACTTGTTTTAAAGTAATCTGATTTAAAACTTTCCATCAAAATTTCATGTTAGTTTATGTGTCTATCACCAGCTTAATAATAACAAAATTAATTTACTAAGATCTTCATTATTTTCAAAATTAATTGAAATAAAAAGATTAATGTAAAGGGAATCAAATTCAGTCTCCGTTTAACAGCTAAAGTTTCTCATTGCTTAATTCTTTGCTGTCTAAAATTAAATAAATTCAGTTCTAATGATCTCTACCTTGGTTCTCTTTTGAGGGTTGCAGCCATCTTGAATTCCTCTATAGTTTATGATTTATTAATATCATTTGGTTATAAAGTGGTGAGCTGGCAGAATCATTAGCATGCCAGACAAAATGCTTAGCAGTATTTCTTCTGGTTTTTCTGAGTTCAAATGCTACCAAGGTTGACTTTACTTACATCCTTGTTGAAGTTGATAAAATAAGAGCTAAGTGAGCACCGGGGTTGATGTAATCAGCTAGCTCCTCCCAACCCAAATTTCAGTCTTTATGCTTATAGTAGAAAGAAATATATCTCATAGTTGGAATACTTAAAAAAAAATTGTTTTAGAATTAAACAAGAAGGAAAGGGATGTTGAGGTAATGAAAGGGAAAGAGAAGAGAGAAATAGAAGAAGCAGCTGAACTGGTGGTGGAGATGTGAAGGTGAAATATAAAGTGGAGTACTTACAAAATTGGTGCTGAAGTTTACTCATCTATATGTAATGCAATTATTGTTGCATGAAATACCAGATAAATTTGGTGGCTGACACTATTTCCTGCACTAATCATTCTAGAATAATTTAATTAGAATTTAAGAAATTTCTCAGATTATTGACTGCAGAGTCATGAGAGTAGGAGCCTAATTTCTTGGAAGCATAACTAATTTGATCTTAAATAAGATCAAGAAAGAGGAAATATTTTCTGACATCTGCTGTATAGATATATATCAAAAGAAATCATTATTACTTACATCAATATTATCATAATTATTATTGTTTTTTTATATCTGCTAGTTTTTCCTTGATAACAACTAGGATAAATTGTTGCATTTAATAACTAATTAATTTAGTCTTTGGTAAATTTTCACTTCATCCCTTCAAAAAGGAATGAAAATAAAATGGAAATAATTATGACTGAATTGTGAAAACTTAAAGCATTATTAGTGTCTTACTGTTTAAATGGTCGTCATATATTGCACCATTTTCTATCAGTCAGTATATATTAAAATATTTAATTTTCTGGGAATGTAGTGAGCAATGATTTGGTAGAATCATTAGAGCATCAGAAGAAATTACCTTGTAATACTGACACATAGTATGCATGTAATATGGATCATACATTAATTCATCGAAGCATTGATTTCACTTCACAATATCTGACAGAATTCTATTTCCAAGAACTGGCTTGCTGTATTTTTGGCAATCACATTTCCTCATAGAACATCCTCTCAGGCATTTATTACCTGCATATATATTTATCAACTAAAATTTGTCATGTCTACTGCAGGCTTTGCAAATCTCATGCTGGTATTTTCAAGCCATTTATGTGTGCAAGACAAGGTTGTCGATGGAGAAACAAAATATTTATACAGCAAATATGAAACATTTATAAGCAATAATTTGAGATCAAAAAGAACATCTAATCCACTGATGGGAATTTAATTACCAAATCTTTCCTACAGGGTTTTTCACTTTCATCAATATAACCAATAAATATATGTACCTGATTTGGAGAGAAGGGAAAGCCATAAACTTATTATGGTGTACATGATAGTGCATTTGCCTGATGGCTAAAAGATATCTAATTTGGTTCCTTTCAGTGAGTTTCATGTTCTTTCATGAACTCAGAGTTGTTGTTTTACACACTATTAATGTCTAATATTGTTTATAGTAAACTTACTTTATATACAACTAGTATATATATATATACATCATCATCATCATCGTTAAATGTCTGCTTTCCATGTTGGCATGGATTGGACGATTTGACTGAGGACTGGTGAATCAGATGGCTACACCAGGCTCCAATCTGATTTGGCAGAGTTTCTACAGCTGGATGCTCTTCCTAATGCCAACCACTCCGAGAGTGTAATAGGGTACTTTTACGTGCCACTGGCACAAAGGCCAGTCAAGCGGCACTGGCAACGACCTCGCTTGAATTTCTTTTCACGTTCCACCGGCACAAGTGCCAGGAAGGCAATGGTGCTATTTACGTGCCACTGGCACAGAAGCCAGATAGCTGCACCAGGCTCCAATTTGATCTGGCAAAGTTTCTACAGCTGGATGCCCTTCCCAACACCAACCACTCCGAGAATGTAGTGGGTGCTTTTACGTGCCACCGGCATGAGGACCAGTCACATGGTACTGGCAACGGCCACGCTCAAAAGGTGTTTTTTACGTGCCACCTGTACAGGAGTCAGTTCAGCGGCACTGGCAACGACCTCGCTTGAATGTTTCAAATGTTTTGTTTCACTCAAATGTGACTATCTAAATTGAAGAAAATAAATATTCACCAGATATATTCGTGAAGACAAATTTGTCATATCCATTTGGAAAACACCACTTAACATGCACCAGAGTAACAAGACAATGAATCATAGATTCAGCTAATTAAATACTATGTAGTCAATTGTATAGAGTAGGTAGCCTTATGTCACTTGCGTATTTGTAAATGTGGTAAGTAGTATTGCTAGATAAGTATGAACGTGTGTGTGTTTGTGCATAAGAGTGCACTGAGAGTTTAACTATTGATGAAATAGTTCTTATTTGCTCCTTCTACTTCATTTTAAATTCTATGCTGAATTGCATAGCAGTGCTTTCTAGAACAAATCCAGTATCATTTTAGATTTTTCTATGAGAAATGGTTGCTAGGTTCTTTCTCAACCCTTCTTTATTTCAAAAGAAGGCACCAGGGTGAGAAATCCCCTATTATTCTTCAAACAGTTCTGCATAGTTAGTTTGAAGAGATTTCAGAGAGAGAAAGAGAGGAGAGACTCAACCCTAACAATTAACTGTTATTTTATTTGGTAATGCTGGAAGGGTAAAATGCAAAGTTGATCTCTAATGGATTTGAACTCAGAGCACAGAGAGTTGGAATAAATACTGCAAACCTTTCAACCCAACACTCTAATAATACTGTCAATTCGCCACCTATAGTTATTATATAGTATAAACAAAATAACTCCAATATCTGAGAGGAAACTTGTGATGGACCATCTCAGCAAAAATCAATCTGTAAAGTTTGTAAATTAGGATAGAGGAGAAGAGTTCTATAGAACTATGGAAACTTCATACATGATAAGAACTTATCCTAATTCACAAACTTCTCTTGAATGGTATGGAAAAGTTCCAACATCCCAGCCTAATGCATCGGGAAAGTTTGACATGATACAAATATCTGATGGGTTGTTGGGAGAATCCCAAAGACTTCATTTTCATATTATGACTTGAGGGCAAGTTAGCCTGATAAAATGTCTACCTGTCTGTTGGTCTGTCAGTTTGTCTGCTTACCTGTCTGTCTGTCTGTTTCTGGGTTGTTAATTGCAGTTGGAAACAGTACATGTAAGAGATCAGTTGATGAAGTAAAACAATAGTTGGAAACTGCGGTATTTAAAACAGTGTTTATTTAATTTTATCGGATCAGATGGCTAAGTCTGTCTATTTTTGGTGTAACAGGGCATAATGCACAGATTTGTGCATTGATTTATATATATATATATATATATATATATATATATATATATATATATATATATATATATACATATATATTTATATATATGTATGTATGTATGTTTATATGTACATATATATAGATAGATATACATATACATACACATGTATGTATATATATATATATATATATATATATATATACATATATATATATATATATATATATATATATATATATATATATATATATATATATATGTATATAGATAATTTTTTTTTTTTGCATCTGTGAAACTTGAAGCAAATAGAACTATAAATAAATAACAGCATGTAAATATTGGGTTTAAAAACTCTTTGGACAGGAAAAAAAAAATCAAATGTAACCTCTGACTTTTTCTATCCAATAGATGATTAATCCAATATTTACATGCTGTTATTTATAACTTTGTTTGCTTCAAGTTTCATTGTTCCAAAAACGAATTATTTCATGATCTCTCTTGCAGTTTCTAAATTCTTATGACGTCAACAATATACATATGTAAACAAACACACACACACATACACATTTTTATGTACACACACACACACACACACACACACACACATATATATAAGGAACAGCTTTTCTGTTAGAATACAATATGTCTACAAATGGATTATTGATCAATGGGAATCTCAAACACTTAATTTTCATATTGTGACTTGAGGGCTAGTCAACTTGATGAAATGTCTGTCTGTTTGTTTGTCACTCTTTCTCACTCTCCCCCTCTCTCCCCCTCCCACTCTCTCTGTGAAAATACCAACCAACGAAGTAAAAGCATAGTCTGAAACTAAAAAAAAGAGGAGAAAATTATGTGAATTAAGTAGTGTAAAGTAGTTGGCAATAGAACTGAGACAATGTAGAAGTGAGAGATGGCTTGTGGAGGACATGACAATCGCTCTAGTATTGTTGATATGATAAAATGTACCCTGGACAATTTGTAAAGTCACTGGTGTTAGGAAGAGTATCTATCCATAGAAACTATGTCAAAAATGGAACATGAGAGCAAGAATTAGTTGTCTGGTAGGGAACCTCCCAAATAAGAACTGAGATGATGAAGACCCATCTAATACATGCAAGTAAAGAAAGGGGATGTAAATTTATGATGATGATGATGATGATATAGTCGTATATCATTATGACTGGGTATTGAGGCAGTTACTCAACAACTCAAATGTGGACGTAATATACCTTGATTTTTAGGGTGATCAAATGTTCGTACCATATGTATATATACACATATACATATATATATGATAGATTGCTAGCCACTATACCTTTTTCTATTTTCTCTCCCTGTTTATTTCTTTCTGTTGAAGAGCGTAGGCTTGAAATGTAAAAGACTTTCTTACTTCCTGAGCGTTAAACTAATACACCGGTTTGTTGTTTACACACCCGTCTTTGTCTTTTATTTTTTTGTAAATTCCACTATATATGTGTGTGTGTGTGTGTATGTATATATGTATGTATGTATGTATGAATGAATGAATGTATGTATATGTTGGGCTTCTTTCAGTTTTCGTCAAATGTTTGATTTCCAAAGGTTTTATTTTCATATTGTGTCTTGAGGGTTATACACCTGAATGAAATGTCTGTCTATGGGCTTATTATTTACAGTTCTAAAAGGTAGGTACAAGAAACATTTTTAAAAAAATCAACTGATGATGTGATATTATAGGAGGAAACTACAAAATAAAAATAAAATAATGAAATAATGATGGATAAATTGGAAGTACACTTAGAAATGTTAAGTAAAAGGCATATGTGAATTTCATACGCAGACTGTTCCATTGATTAGATCAACAAGAACACAGGTCATAGCCAATGAAATGCCAGTTAAATATACATGCATTCATAGATACATACAGGCATGCATACATACATACATACATACATACATATAGAAAGACAGTCAGATAAATAGATGTATATATGTGTGTGTGTGTGAGTGTGTTTGAGTACATCTTGGTGTTATGTGTGTCACCCATTACTGCTTGACAACAACAGTTATTTTGCTTATACCCTCCTAACTTAGCAGGTTGGCAAAAGACACTTACAGAATAAGAATAAGTACTTACAGAATAAGTACTGGGGCTGATTTATTCGACTAAACCCTTTAAGGTGATACCCAGCATGACTGCAGTCCAATGACTTAAACAAGTGACAGATAAAAATTTATGGTGCAATAAGAAAAGAAAGAGCACCAACCATCACTTTTTTTTTAGGATTTGTGAGAGGAAGAAACTGGATTTCAAGTTGGAATGTTTGCAACAGAATGGACTCTATTTAAGACACTCAAAAACCAAGGTAGTGTTTTAAATTGGGCTACAAATAAGTATATTATTCAAGAACAGGTATTGTCTGTCAGATAAGCATGAGCACAGTTTCCACCATCTACTCAATTTCACTGTGAAGTTTTTGATACACCTGACGTTATGGCAAACATAAAAACTTAACCAGGGTGTTGTGCAATTGGTTCAAACCTAGAACCATGTGACTGAAAATTGAACTTCGTAACCACACACGCTTCTACTACTCCTTTATGGCATATTCACAGGCTCTTTGTACTTTAACTGTTTCCAAATGTGGTTTCACTTTATCTTTTACTACATTATTACTTCACATAATATTTTTGGCAGTTGACAACTATAGTTTTTCATTGGTTTATCTCTTTACATACTCTTTGTATCTGTCATTTGTAACTGTAATTAATCACCCACAGTCTGACAGATAGACTCTTCACCAGGCTGATTTGCTGCCAAGCCACGATATGAAAATAAAACTTTTGAGATTCCCCCAACAACTCATCAAACTTTACAGAATGATGAAATCTATCGTGCCTGGATTCATTACGCTTCATACCTTATGTATAAAAACCAGTCTTGGAATTTACACCATAACTTCTGAAATCTTACATTTTAAATTCTTCAATGCAATAATAGGAATCTTTAAAGTCTGATGACCTTTTATGTCCATGAAATCTTTTGAAATATGTTGCCTGCATCAATGATGGCAAACTTTAATATATTGTGGGTGTTTAGATGACATACCATAGGTTTTTTTTCTTTAGATGATACATCATGATCTTTGAAAATATATTTCTCTACAATATAATTTTCTTTCATTTGTTCATTCATTTTATGCTTGTTATTCCCATGCTAGCATTACTAGTATTCCATACAATATTAAAGTGCTAGAATGCCAATGTTTGTTATCTCTGTAGCTGTGGGTTTGAGTCCTATGGGAAGCCTTCGATTTCTCTATCCAAAAGGGTTTTCCAATGCAATGACTGCATGCTCTAAGGCAGTGAGTTGCAAGAATTGTTAGCACACCAGACAAAATGCTTGGCAGTATTTCATCTGTCTTTAAGTTCTGAGTTGAAATTCTGCTGAGATTGACTTTGCCTTTCTTCCTTTCGGGGTTGATAAAAGTTGTGCATCATGTGCACTTTTTGTTTTTTTTTTTTCACAAAAATTTTAACCATCTCATAATAATTCTGCTTGTTCCTCAGTTACTTAGCCCATCCGTAATGCGTCCACGTGATTAGTTGAAGGGGAAGGGGGGTAAAGAGGGGGAGGGGAGGGAGAGGTGGTGGTGAGTGAAATGTGTAGTTTTTTAAAACTAAGTTTTTTCTCTGTTACTTAGCCTGTCTGTAATGTTTGTATGTGATTAGTTGAAGGGAAAGGTGAAAAGCAAAAGAAAAAAGGAGAGAGGAAAAGAGGGTAAGGCAGAGAGTGAGAGAGAAAGAGGGAGAATGTTGTATATTAAGTCTATAAAATTGTGCATAATGTATATAAAGTATACATATAAAGTGCATTAAGTAATCATCGTATTCCAATTTCCTTCACTTTTCAACAATTAGCAGATGAGTGGCTATCTTTTGATACAAACACAACACAGGCTATGTTTTCAGGTTTTTTGGATAAAGCTTTCAGAAATAACCAAACAAGTTTACCATTAATTCCGTAAAATATTCTCAGACCCTGCTAGTAATTAATATTATTCTCCTTTTTCAAAGTCCATTTTTCTATGCTGGCATGGGTTGGATGGTTTGACAGGAGCTAATGAGCCAGAGGACTGCTCCAAGCTCCAATGTGTTCTTTGTCATGGTTTTTACTGCCCATCTCATCCTAATATCAAATGCTTGTTTTGTGGCACCACTTCTAATGAGTTCACCAAGTACTCAGAAGACAAGGCACCTCAACTGAGTGGGGTATAAGTATAAAATGCAGAAAATGTGACAGCGAAGGGGCAGGAGCTGTACACTCAAGTTACAAAGTGGTGTATATTCTGAAATGGACAGGAGATTGGAGAGAGAGAGGGTAGGTGGGTGAATTTACAAGATTTTGAAAGGAGAGTGGGAGCTGGAAGTGGGGGAAGATAAGGAATTTAATAAGGGCATATTGTGTGCAGGTTGATGGATATGTGAGGGAGACTGGAGAAGAGGGAGGGTGGTATGTATGTGTGTATATTTTTGTGTTTGTGTTTGTTGCCCCACTCACCATCCATGTAACTTAGTGGTTTGGCAAAACAGTCTGACATAATATGTACCAGACATAATAAGTACCAGAGTTGATTTGTTTAACTAGACCCTTCAAGGCAGTGCCCCAACATGGCCATGGTTCAATGACTGAGACAAGTAAAAGATAGCTGATAAAAGATACATACTTAAATATGTGTGTGTGTGTAGTTTACTGTTCTATTAAGGTAAGATTAACAGAAAGCAGTGAGTGCCTGAAAAACACCAGAACATAATATATGCTAGGCCACTTGAGTTTTAAATTGATGTTAATTGAATTAATATTTAATTTATCACCCTCTATATATAAATATATACACGCACACACACACACACACACATACACACATACACAATCTGAAGAAACTAGATATGAACAAAAGTGATTGGGAAAATCAAGCTCTAGATCGGAACAAGTGGAGAGGTGCTGTTAGGGCTGGTTGCAATGCCTGGGACGAAAAGATGACTCAGCACTCTGAACTTAAAAGGAACAATTGGAACTGTAATCAACAGTGAACATTGGATATGTATTATATGTGACCGTGATCTGTTGTTAAAAGTAGGATACATGAACCATATGAAGTCACATGAAAATCGTAGTACCTAGATAGGTAATGATCTTGGACACCATGTGGCATATATCAAAAAACTTGTAAGACAATATCTGGACTTAAAAGACTTATGCTAATTCACAAAAACATTCCTTCAGAATCAGATTCCAAAGGGCAAAGATATAGAAGAAACTTGAATAATGACTGTCACTTGTATTTTAAACCCTATCAGTCAGCAGCTGAACTTAAAAGTCCTCTAAGAGCTCATCAATGGAGTGATTGTACTGTGTGATGAGGTGTGTGTGTGTGTTGATGGAATCGCTATCATTTCTCAAGATGAAGCAATCATCATATATATATATATATATATATATATATATATACACACATGACAGGCTTCTTTCAGTTTCCATCTAGCAAATCCACTTACAAGGCTTTTGTTGGCCCAAGGCTATAGTTGAAGATACTTACCCAAGGTGCCACACAGTGGGACTGAACCTGGAACCATGTGGTTGGGAAGCAAGCTTCTTTCCACACTGCCACTCCTGTGTATATGTATATGTACATATTCCTAGATCTTATGTAGCTATCTTTCTAGATGTGTGTGTGTGTGTGTGTGTGTGTGTGCACAGTTTCTGCCAACCAAATTTCTCTCAAGCCAACAAGGGTTTCTCAGCTGGAGCATGAGACATGGGTAGGAGCACACTCTCTGTTGGGTGCAACAAAGCAGAAAGTATATACTCAATTAAAATCACTTTTCAGACCAGAATTATCAACTTACACTTAAAAATAACTTGTGTTTCTATTAAGCACACCAAGAATTTTATTCCACAGTATTACTAATAGAAAATTGATTTTTGTTTCTTTAAATATGGTATTAATTTTGTTTCTTTAAATGGGATATTAATTTTGTTGGTGGATTGGGGATGCAAAACTCGATCAAATGTTTTCTAAGAGCTGCAGGGTAGCCTATAGAAAAGTTTGGGAATTACTACACTGTCATTCCTACTGGACCTGCTAGAAACAGCAGTCAAACACCCTTATCATTCAAACACTCTCATACTTCTGCTATCTGAAAATAAGTGAAAATATCTATCTATCTATCTATCTATCTATCTATCTATCTAAGTTATCCCTCGGGATGCCCCAAGACTGTTTCCATACATTTTCCCCATTCATCTCGACCTTCCATAATGGTCCTCAGCTTCTGTACCCCTTCCATGCCATTATCCTCCAGCATGTGAAAGTAGACATTGGCTAATATAGTTCTATTCATATACAAAGATTCGATGGTGATGGTTATGGTTGAAATTCATTTTATTATAGTCCTGCTATGTATTCAAAACGGTCCTGGTGCTAAGCAACAACATCATAATGCATGCATGGCCATGTGATAAGAATGATGCAGGAGTGATTGTGAGGTATTGCTTCCCAGCCACATGGTTTCAGGTTCAGTCCCACTGCATAGTACCTTGGGCAAGTGCCTTCCACAATAGCCTTGGGCCAACGAAGGCCTTGTGAGCAGACTTGATAGATGGAAACTGAAAGAAGCCTGTCGTGTGTGTGGGTGTGTGTGCTACTGTTTTTTTCGCCTTGACTTCATGTGATTGCAATAAAACAGGAGTCCCCAACATGCAAGCAGTGTCCTTTGTTTACAATCTTCTGTGAAAACATATCTGGTCATGGAGAAATGGTATCTTACTAGGAAACAGATCAGGGCTGGCAACAAGAAGGGTCTATGACCATAGAGGATCTGCCTTAACAAATTCCATCTGACCCTTGGGAGCATGGAAAAGTGGATGTTAAAACGATGATGATCACGATGATGATGATGATGATGATGACAATGGTGATGAAGATGATTACCATCAACATGAGCAACAACAACAACAGTAACAACAACAGCAACAACAAGATGTCATGCCAAAAGCATTAGTCAACTGGGAGTAGAAGATATTTACCTAATTGTGCTGTAGAGTGGGATTGAACCTGGAACCAGGTGACTGCGAATCGAACACTTTAATCACATTGTTACCATGATTACTAGTACTTACATTGTTTTCCTTACCATGTGATTTATTTATTTATTTATTTATTTGCTTGTTTGCTTGTTACTCTGTTGCCATAGTGTTGTAGTCAAACATATTTGAACCATGTGTTCCTTGCTATTTGTTACATCCACTGGGAAGAAGCAGTTTTGTCAGCCCCCCCCCCCCCCCCCCCCGCCGCCGCCACCACCACCACCGCAACTGCCGCCACCACTACCACCACCACCGCTGTCGCCACTGCCGCCGCCACCTTCACCAGCACCACCACCACCGCAACTGCCGCCACCACCGCTGTCGCCACTGCCGCCGCCACCTTCTCCACCACCACCAGCACCACCACCACCATCAACACCACCGCAACTGCCGCCACCACCACCGCTGTCGCCACTGCCGCCACCACCACCGCTGTCGCCACTGCCGCCACCACCACCGCTGTCGCCACTGCCGCCACCACCACCGCTGTCGCCACTGCCGCCGCCGCCTTCTCCACCACCGCCAGCACCACCACCACCATCAACACCACCAGCAGCAGCAGCACCACCACCGCAACTGCCGCCACTGCCACCACCACCACCACCGCTGTCGCCACTGCCGCCGCCCCCTCCACCGCCGCCGCCGCCACCGCCACCACCACCACCACTTCGACCACCAACACCAACACCAATACCACTGCTATTACTATTGCCATCACTGCAATGTTCATAGCATAACTGCTTCAACTATGTCAAAACATCTTGATTACTTAATACAACTACACTAGTCATGAATAGTAGGTAGGTGGTGGTGGTGGTGGAGGTGCTTATGGTTGTGGTCGAGTGGGGTTTGTGGAGAGTGTTGGTTGTGAATGAAAGATTTGTGGCAGATCACATTTACCTTACCTCTCCTTAATGTCTTACACACACACACACACACACACACACACACACACACACACACACATGCGCGTACACACACATGCACGTACATACACACATGCATACTAATACATATAGGCACGTACATATGCATGCACAAATGCATCCCTACAGTTCTGTACACATAGACTCTCCCCCTCCTCTTCTTTTTCTTCTTCTTCTTCCTCCTCCTCCTCCCCCTCCTATGCTTTCAACACCATTGCCACTACTTCCACCACCACTAGCAACATTGCCACTACCACCAGTACCACTACCACTAGTACCACTACCACCACCATCTTCAACATCAACAACTTGATCCTCCCCCCAAAATCATCATCATCATTAGCACTACTGCTTCACTGCCGCCACCACCGCCACCACCGCCACCACCATCATCACCATCATTATCGTCATCATCGTCATTAAGCACTTTGTTCTTCTTATCAGGCATCATCCTCCTTCATCTTCTTCTCCCACTCCAGTTCCCCAAAGAAGTTTTATTTTTTATTTATCTTTTTTTACCCCCCCCCCCCCCCCGACATATTAACATTAGTAATCACGATAATCTCTAACAAAATAACACAAAACAAAACAAAACAAGAAATTCCTATTGAAATAGGCAGCATATCTAGATGAATTACAACTGCTTCTCTGGGTACAGATTTCCAGGCGCAAAATTGTGGGCACAGTTTGCATTTTTTTTTCTTTCTCCCACTCAACCCCTCTCAATTTATCGCGCTTTTTTTTTCTTTTCCATTAAGGGCGTAGCTTTTTGGAAAACAGCCCTTAACCTTCAAATAGGTTGGTAAAGAAAATATTTTCTTTGCATTATGCAAGGTGAAGTATATGTTCATATATATTAAAAAATATATATTCACACACACATACATTTACATATAAGGATATAATACATATATACATATACATACATAAACATACATACATATGCACACACACACACACACACATATATATATGTATGTGTGTGTGTGTGTGTATATATATATATATATATATATATATGTATGTATGTATGTATGTATGTGTGTGTGTGTGTGTATATATATACATACATACATATATATATCATTATCATCATCATCGTTTAGCGTCCGTCTTCCATGCTTGTATGGGTGTGTATATGTATGTATGTATGTATGTATATGCATGTATATGTATGTGTGTGTATATACATAAATATACACAAATATACATTGGAGACATTTGAGCAGAATTTGAACTAAGAGTGCAGAGATCTGGCATTCTACCTAGCAATATAATGACTTTGCCATGGCAGGGATCTGGCAAAATTGTTAGTGTGCGGAGCAAAATGCTTAGTGACATTTCATCTTTCTTTATGTTCTGAGTTCAAATTTTTCTGAGGTCCACTTTCTTTTTAATCTTTTGGGGGTCAATAAAATAAGTAACAGTTAAACTCAGGGGTCGATGTAATTGGCTTAACCCTACCCTGAACTTGTGCCATAATTTGAAATCAATATAGTGACTTTGCCAATTCATCGTCTTATATATATTTGGAGGCAGACATTGCTAACAAGTAAAACAGTTCAGTTTAAAACCAGTATGCACCACAGTACTAGGTTTTATATATATATATATATATATATATATACATACATCACACACACACACATACATATATATATATATATATATATATATATATATATATATATATATATATATATATATATATATATATATATATGGTGGTTGTCTACTCCTTATGCAGAGTTTGACCACTTCCTGTACCTACACCTTAGAACCATCATGACATCTGATGTGGCTTTCTAAACCAGACAATGTTTTAAAAAGACACCCACATAGATTGCATATCCAATTTGGACCACCAAGAGCTGAAGTTACATTCTGATCTTTGTGGATCTTAAAATGATTTTTTGAAGCCTCTGTTAGATTTGCAGACCTTCTGGCATACATTGCATTGAAGGGTGTGCACAGACATATAGGCAGAATAGTTGATGGGGGTTCATTTTCTATGGGTTCGCAAATGAGATTTGAGCCCAACAAAAGAAAGGTATGGTCTGTCACAAACTGTACACGAAAATATATATATTCTTTTATTCTTGGGGTTGGGGTTTGTTTATGAGTGTGGGAGTGAAAGAGTGTTGATGAATGATAGCTGAAAGAATATAGTGAATGGTCAAAACAAGATTCTTTATTGGGGGTGGAGTTGGGAGGTGGTGGGGTGTTAAAAAATGCTTTATGAAGCCATTTGAATAGTTGACCTTTGGTGAGAAATATTTGGAAAACATCTCACCAAAGGTCAACTATTCAAATGGCTTCATAAAACATTCCTTTAACACCCCACCACCTCTCAATTCCACTCCCAATCAAGTATCTTGTTTTGACCATTCACTATTTTCTTTCAGCACTTATTCATCAACACTCTTTCACTCCCACATTAATTAATAAACCCTGGTCCCACCCCAAACACATCCGAATCCCTTATATAGAATCACAAAACCCCAAACCATTAAATCTGTTTTTCTCCAGAAAAGTTAACAAGGAATTTTTATTTTTAAATCTCACCATCCAAGTTAATAAAGATCTTGCTAGATCTATGAACTAAAGTGTAAAAATTATATTGCTAAAAAATTAAAAAATAATAAATTAAACTGATTAGAACTACCAGTGAAGTCATTCTTTTCCTTTTTTAAAATATATATATATATATATATATATATTAAATCTCTGAGCAAGAGGTAAACAGTAACAGCCCAGAATCGTAAAATATATTTGCCAACTATATGTGGTGGTCCAATAAAGGACGATGTTATTGTTGTTTTTAGACCCAGGAAGACATCTTCTCCAGCTGGCTAATGACACACTGTCTGTGTCCGATTAGTATTTGCAAGGGGAGGTCATCGCTCCCATCTCTAGCCTTACATGATACACACAAACCTGGATGTTTGGGTAGCTACCCATCTTCTGTGTGTGATAATCACCAGCTCGTGATGAAAACTCATTCCACTTGCAAAATACTATATGCTTTTTCCAGCAACAAGCAAAGGAGAAATTAGCAATATTAAATCTCTGAGCAAGAGGTAAATAGTAACCCGGGTCTGTGTGTATCACGTAAGGCTAGAGATGGGAGCGATGACCTCCCTTTGCAAATACAAATCAGATACAGACAGTGTGTCATTTGCCAGCTGGAGGAGATTCTTCTTGGGGCTGAAAACAACAGTAACATTGTCCTCTATGGGACTTCCAAATTTCGTTGGCAAATATATATATATATATATATATATATATATATATATGTATATATAAAACATCAAAACAAAGACTGGAACAAGAATGTAAGAGGTGACAACAAAACATTCGGACAGTTAGATGATACAAAAAGGGACAGGAAAAAACAAGGAGAGGTCATACATACATATCTATATATTATTTTGGCAGCTTCAACCCCATGAGTTGTAAAGATAATAAAAAGAGCTTTTCGTTTAACTTAAATAAGTAGGCTGTCTGTTTTGTATTGATGCCAATAACACAAATAATAATATTATAAAAATATGAAAACTAAAAAATTCAAGACAGAATCATCTTAACATAGATATAGGACACTATGTTGAACTAAAAGCAAGTTTAAATGTGGACATAGCATGCAATGTTGAGAACAAGGTTTGTATGGGTGGAGTATGTTTTGTAAAGAATTCATCCACAATGGACAGGTATGCTTTGTGATGCTTTGGATAGTGACTATTAGTTTATTAGTTGTTCTTCATTCCAAATTTAGCTTGTTTACAATTTTTGAATAGAGCTCTAAACTTCTGTGTAGCTCTGTTATCTGAAGGGAGATATGTTTTGCACATACTATCTTGTTATCTGTTAAAGAAATATAATTCTAGCGTCAAAGCATAGCTTTTCATGGCAATTCGAAATGTCCTCTTTGCTGAAGCTTTTCAATATTGTATAGACAATTGTAGATGGGTTTCAATCAATACAATAAAACAGAATAGAATTTATGGAGCCTGGTTTGATGATTTGAATTCTTTACTTTAAATTCTAGCAACACTGACCTTTGTAATACAAACATGCCTGAGTCTGTCACTGGTTTTATGATACAAGTTTCTGGTTTTAAAGTGGTCTAAATTAAAATCTTCCATCGAAATTTCAAATCAATTTACATTTCAGACTGCAGGTTAATTATGAGAAAGTTTATTTTATTAAATTCTTCTTTGTTTTTAAATTGTTTAAAACAAAGGCAGTGTGTATTTCAACGGAAATATGGTAACAAAAGGGTTCAATCATCATCATCATCATCATCATCATCATTTAAACATTCTTGTTTTATGCTGGCATTGATTAGACAGTTAGACTCTGATGGGTCCAAGGACTGCATTGTACCTTAGTGCCTGTTTTGGCATGGTTTCTATGGCTGACTGGCCTTTCTAAAACCAATAACTGGGGAAGAAATTGGGTGAAGGGCCAAGTTGTGCATAGTTGCGGCCAGTGCCAGTGACACATAAGAGACATCTGTGCCAGTGATACATTAAAGGCACCTGTGTTGGTGATACATTAAAGGCACCTGTGTTGGTGATACATTAAAGACACCTGGTACTCTCTGTGGAGTGACTGATGTTAGCAACGGCATCCAGTCGTAGAAACCATACCAAATCAGACTTGAACCTGGTGCAGCTCTCTATCTTACTAGTTCTAGTCAAACCATCTAACCCATGTCAGCATGGAAAGCAGATGTTAAATAATGATGATGATGATGATGATGATATATATATATGTTTTCATAATTATCATTATTTCTATTTCTGATGCTGCAGTGCAATTTTAAAGGATTTGTGTTTTGGGAAGAATTTAAAGAGTAAATCAAATATCAAGGATTGTCATAGACTGCTAGACCAAACCTCAAGAGTAATTACCCATTACCCACAAGTTGGTCCTTTCCTATCCAGTCTTCAACAAGAATAGAACCTAATCACAAAGTGAAGGAAATGAAAATCATCATCATCGTCATCGTCGTCGTTGTCATCATCATTGTCATCATCATCAACAACAAAATTCAACATCTGTTTTCCATGCTGGCATGAGTTGGACAGCTTGACAGGAACTGGCAAGGCCAGGGGCCACTCCAGGTTCCATAGTCAGTTTTGGTCTGGTTTCCTTCCTGACGCCAGCCAATTTACAAAGTTTATTGAATGGTTTTCATGTTGCACCATCACCCGTAGTTTTCATGTGGTATCAGCACTAGCATGTTTTATGTGGCACCAGCACCCACACCAATGCTTTTCTTTGGCACCTTGGTTTTAAGATCTCAATTCTGTTATGGTGGGTGGTTCTTCTTAGTGTCCCAGTTTATAACCCATGGATTTGGACTACTAACAACTAAGATGCAAGCCTGCCTAAAAAACTTCTTCTACAGACTCTTTCTATTAAAGATGTTGTCATGGAAATGGGACAGTTAGAAAATAGTGCATTGAGATAGTATAGCCCCGGACTTAGAAAGGATTTGGTTGATAGAAACTGAAAGAATTGCATCATATACTCTTTACTTGTTTCAGTCATTTGACTACGGCCATGCTGGAGCATCACCTTTAGTCGAGCAAATCAACCCCAGGACTTATTCTTTGTAAGCCTAGTACTTATTCTATCGGTCTCTTTTGCTAAACTGCTAAGTTACGGGGACGTAAACACACCAGCATCGGTTGTCAAGCGATGTTGGGGGGACAAACACAAACACACACACACACACACACACACACACACACACACACACACATACACACACACACATATATATATACGACAGGCTTCTTTCAGTTTCCGTCTACCAAATCCACTCACAAGGCTTTGGTCAGTCCGAGGCTATAGTACAAGACACTTGCCCAAGGTGCCATGCAGTGGGACTGAACCCGGAACCATGTGGTTGGTAAGCAAGCTACTTACCACACAGCCACTCCTGTACCTATGTGTATAGATGTATGTGTGTGTGTATGTGCATCTGCTTGGGTTTGTGAGTGTGTGTTTGTGACTCCTTGTCTTGACATCGTGTGATAGTTGTAAACAAGGATCTCCATCATACAAGAATGGCTTTCATTTTCAGTCTTGCATGGAAACAGATGCAGGACAATAACAGGAAGGGCATCTGGCCAGAAAAGATATACCTCAACGAATTCAACACCATGCCAACATGGAAAAGTGGATGTTAAAATGATGATGATTATGATGGTGTGTTGGTGGTGGTGGTGATGAGGATTCTCACTTAAAAAAAAAAAAATTTTAACTCAACAAAATCAATGAACGATATTGCTGCCATCATATTTGTTTCACAGTTGTAAAATTGTTCTGCTCTACTTCAGAGTTTCCAAGCAAATATTCATAGAAGGAGGAGATGAAGAATCTAGTGAGAATATCTTATCTTAAGTGGAGAGAAATGGTTAGCAACAGCAAAACAGATAATGAGTGGTAATTCTACTTTAAGCTGTTCTAGTCTTGAAATGAAAGCTACAGTGGCAATATATCATACCAGATAACTTGGAAATTAGAGACCGACCAATATAACAGAAATCAATGAAGTTGCCAATGCATTAGATTGATGTGGGATCAGATTTAAAGTAGTTATATTGTGTATAGCTCTGAGCCATTGCATTGTCAGTGTTAGAGCAATCCTGACTTTTTACAGAACAGTTTTCTATAGACACAGGCACGCAGATGCTTAGGAACACACAGATACGCAAATATAAATATGCATATACATACACATGAGCTTGTACTGCTTGTAGCTTTGTGCCTATATACAGTATTATAGACGTAGGTGTTTGTGTGTGTGTGTGTGTGTGTGTGTATGTATGTGTGTGTGTTTGTGCTGTAAGGCAAGAAAAACGAGTTTAGCCAAAATTGTTAGCTTCCAAGGGTGAAGAAAATTGTTATTAAAGAAATTTTCAAAATGAGATCTCTTTAATCTATATCTTTTTCCTTTCATATAAATTCATAATAATAATAATAATAATAATAATAATAATAATAATAATAATCTTTTCTACTCTAGGCACAAGGCACGAAATTTTGGGAGAGGGGTCCAGTCAATTAGATCGACCCCAGTATGCAACTGGTACTTAATTTATCAACCCCAAAAGGATGAAAGGCAAAGTTGACCTCAGCGGAATTTGAACTCAGAATGTAGCGCAGACGAAATACTGTTAAGCATTTCATCCGGCGTGCTAACGTTTCTAGTAATAGTAATAATAATGATAATAATAATAATAGTAATAATAATAATAATAATGATGATGGTGGTGGTGAGGAGAAGGAGGAGGAGAAGAAGAAGAAGAAGAAGAAGAAGAAGAAGAAGAAGAAGCCATTAAAGAGGATGTCAAATTGGAAGTGGCCTCTACATGATAGAATCTCAGATCAGCTAAACACAATATCAGAACAGGAAATTGTACCACTTTTGATGACTATTGGAAAAATTGATCTGTGTGTTAAGGGTATTGATAAGGGAAATAGTTACTGATTTTAGGCCAATAACTTGCCTCTCTTTAATGTGGAATCTTCTCATGAGTATATTAGCAGAAGAGCTGTATGGGTATCTTGAGGATAAAAGTATTTTGCTGGTGAAGTAAAAAGGATGCAGGAAGGGAAACCAGGACCTCCAAAAAACAACCGTTGATTAACAAAATAGTAATTAACAACTGTCAGCAAAGACTGACAAATTTGGGAATGGCACAACAGATAACAAACAGGCTTATGATATGTTACCACATTTAGAGCAGAAAAACTGTAGATAGCAGGTACCATCAAGTCATTAATCTGTGGCAGCATGAGACAATGGAACATTGAACTAGTAGCTGAGACACTATTATTGGGAAATGTTAACATAAAATGAGGAATATTTGAAAAGAGGAAAAGTGATTGGAAAAGGATTTTGCCAGTTTGCTACGTTAATACTTCTAATATTGGTTTCAAACTTTGGTACAAGGCCAGCAATTTTGAGGGAGGAATTAAGTAGATTATGAAATCAAATTCGAAATCGAACCAAATTTGACGCCTGGCACCCATGCCAACCTTCCTTCATTGGACACTAAACTCTGCTTGCGAAAACCTGTTGGGGCAAGTGAAATCAAAATTGAACCAAATTCGATGACTGGCACCCGTGCTAGTGGAGCGCTAACAGCACCATCCGAGTCAGATCACTGCCAGAGCAGCTGTCTGGCTTCCGTGCCGGTGGCATGTAAAAAGCACCATTTGAGCGTGATCGTTACCAGCGTTGCCTTACTGGCACTTGTGCCGGTGGCACATGAACAAAACATTCGAGTGAGGTTGTTGCCAGTACCGCTGGACTGACTCCTGTGCAGGTGACATGTAAAAAAATACCATTTGAGCATGCCTGTTGCCAGTACCACCAGACTGGCTCTCGTGCCGGTGGCATGTAAAAGCACCCACTACACTCTCAGAGTGGTTGGCGTTAGGAAGGGCATCCAGCTGTAGAAACTCTGCCAAATCAGACTGGAGCCTGGTGTAGCCATCTGGTTCACCAGTCCTCAGTAAAATCGTCCAACCCATGCTAACATGGAAAACGGATGTTAAACGATGATGATGATGATTGACCCAGTACTTTATGGTACTTGTTTTATTGACCCTGAAAAGATGAAAGGCAAAGCCAACCTCAGTAGCATTTGAACTCAGGACATAAAAATGGATGAAATATCACTAAGCATTTTACCTAGCATGGTAACGATTCTGCCAGCTTGCTCCTTTCTATTTGCTAATATTGATAACTAAACAGTTTTATCCCAACAGCAGCTCTGTACTTTTCCAGATGATGTTGAGACTCAATCCATTGTCTAGTTTAAACCTTCCACCTGGTCCTTGGGTATTAGGAACCTTTAGTAGAGTTCAATCTGCTGCAAACATTTAGATCAGAGACTGGTTTTATTTGAAGATAATTTCTTTCCTTCCTCCCACCAGTTTCAGAGGCCCAAAAAGAAAAAAGGCTCATGTTCCCTCCTCTCCCTAAGTCAACAGTTAAAAAAAATTTTGCTTCACAGTCATGAGGTTAAGAGTTTGATCTATGGTGTAACTAAAGTGTATAATGACTGGAGTAGCCCTTGAGTTTGTTATTTCCCTGACCTCAAGCCTATACAGTCTTATACAACAGACCAACAGTGCTGCCTTCAAAAAAGCATTGCCAAGGACAGACAATTGCCTCGCCCTCCCTGTCTCCATTTTTCTCCAGCTAAGCTACTAGGTTTGATCTTGTTAAACAGAACACAGAAATGTCTTCTATCAGAGCCTTGCAAGTGAAATTGCTTGATTGCTTGAATGAATTGCTAGAGAAGGATTTCGTGGTAAAAAAAAAGAAAAAAAAAAGAGTAAGTCTTTTCTACTGAAACCTTGCAAGAGAACTTGGTGAACCAAAACTGTGTGGAAGCACTTTGGGTGGTCTTTAACAGAAATTCAAAGAACCAACCTTATCAAATGCTGTGACATTGACTCTATCTGAGATTATGTTGAGGGTAGAAATATGTATAGAATACTCAGTTACTTACACTATAATAGTTTTTATTATAGGCACAGGGCCTGAAATGTGGGGAGAGGGCTTAACAATGCTATCAACCCTCAATACTTGGCTGGTATTTCATTTTATTAATTCCAGAGGACTGACTGGATGGCAGACATAGTTAACCCCTGCAGGATTTGAACTCAGAAGTTAAAGAGCTTGGAAGCAATATCATGAAGTATTTCTTCCTATGCTTTAATAATTCACCATTCTACTACATGATGGTGTAATGGTGAATGTGCCGCACTTACACAATAACACAATAGGAACTCAGAAGTTACAAAGCTTGAAAGAAATACCACAAGATATTTTTTCTAAGAGGTGATTGCAAAAAGTTCTTGGATTAGTTGTGTAGCACACCAATAAATGGCAGCACATGGTTGTGTGTGCTGTGAGAGCTAGCAGTGATCTTCGTGAAGCAGTGTACCAAGTGACATCACTCTGTTTATTTTGCAAGTTGTGAAATTTGTGTTTTGTAACCATGTGTATGCTGTACTCTGAATGTGAAATTTTGTGTTACACTCAAGAAATCTGCTACAGAGACATTGAATATGTTTCAGCAAGCTTACAGTGATGAAGCAATGGGTCGTATGCAATGTTTTGAGTGACACGGGTGCTTTAAAAGGTATGACAGAGCTGCAGTTCAATCAAAAGCACGCTAATTGTTTTTTTCCAACATCTGCAGTACTGGGCATCAAGAATTCATCCGCCAAGGCCAGAACATCAATTGAGAGTTTGAGGGAGGACATTCAGTGAAAGTGACTGGATCTGTGGAGCGTGAAAAATTGGATTCTTCACAATGACAATGCACCCTGTCACCGAGCTCTCCTCACCAAAAACAACATGGTATCACTTCTGCACCTGTCCTATTTGCCAGATTTCGCTTCTGCAGACTTTCATCTCTTCCCCATGGTGAAAATGCAGCTCAAAGGTTGCTGCTTTAATACCGTTGTTGAGATCCCAGAGCAAATCAAAAAAGGTTCTCAACTCATTTCGCTTATGGAAAATGACTCTCAGGCCAGATTCCAAACGTGGTAGGAATGCTGGGACCAGTGTAATGCTGCACAAGGTGACTATTTCAAAGGAGATGATGTTAAAAGTTAGGTAAATCAGTTATTTTTTATTAAACATAACTAGCCCAGGAACTTTTAGATACCACTTTGTATACTCTAAGAATTCACCATTGTACTATATGGTTGTGTAACAGTAAATACTCAACACGTACTCTATAATACAATAGGCATGTAGTTTTATTGATAAAACAACTGGAACATGTCATAGTCAAAACTGACATGAGATCCATCATCATGTATGTGATCACAAAACTTATCATTACCTCCTGCTCCATCAAGGTCAACTTCATCTTTCATTCTTTTGGGGATTGATAAAATAAGTACCAGTCAAATTTGAAACCCTTATTACCTTCATGACATCTCAAAGAGAATTTAGTTGGAAACAGTCACAGAAGGGTGGTGCACAACTCACCACTATTAAGTTTTATTAACTCCTATCATCACTATAACTTGAAGATGTATCAGTTCTGAAAGATTTACTTACTTCACATACACTGCATGAAAATATAATTGTTACCAGTACCCCTGCTACTAAATGGATTATAGATCACACCATATCTATTGCCTATTAAAGGCTGCTTGGATCTTATTTTTTACCCCCTAATTTCTGTGTTATATTTAACACAGAAGTATGGTTAGAACATTATTAAGTATGGTATTCTAAACAAGGATTTCATGAAAGGAAAAAAATAAAAGAAAAATAACAGAAACGTTACTCATAGCAACCAGTCATAACAGTTAGCAATGATTCTAGGTTTTTATCTGCTGAGTAGCAACTCTGTCTTGCAAAGAAACTAAAAAAAAAAAACGAAAATATTGTGATTTTATGTATGTAATTTTCTCAAGAATTGATTTTGTTAGACACTTGTGGTTTTCTTTTAATCAATATCTTAGAAGTTATATATTTTTAAGGAATTTTTGTCTGCCAAGAACAGTTATAGAAAAAAGCTAAACATTAAATTCATTAAATGTACATGAAATAATATTTTCTGTTACGCACGCACACACACACACACACACACACACAGATGCATATATATATATATGTGCGTGTGTGTGTGTGTGTGTGTGTGTGTGTGTGCATATGTATGTATGTATGTGTGTATGTATGTATACTTATATATAAAATAGATAGATTGACAGATATAAGTAGATATAGACATAGATACATGCACACACACACAGACATATATACATACACACATGTATATGTGTGTGTTCGTGTGTGTGCGTGTGTGTGTGTGTGTGTGCATGTGTGTATGTGTGTGTGCCTGTGTGTGTGCATGTGCGTGTGTGTGTGTGCATATATAGATAAAATATATTCACAAGATGCAAATCAAAATAGATTTTGACGCAAACATTAGTTTATGTAAAAGAGGGAGGGTACAACATTGAAAACTGTGAATGTTATTGCAAATGTATCATATTTCAAAATCATGCAAAAGACATATAAACAAGAAGAGAACTAAACTGGAAAATGAGTATTGAAGACAATTACATATATATATATTACACTCGTGCATGCACACACACACACGCGTGCACACACACACACACACACGCACACGTACACTTACACATTACCTACATATATATGTATATACATATACACATATGTGTTTACATACCTGTACACACACGTGTACACAATTAACACACATGCATATACATGTAAGTGAAATGTACAGAAAGCAATGCAAAAATGTGCAGGACTCCTTTATTAAGTGACATAGGTTGTTCAAATTGCACGTATTGCAATAGAAATTCTTTTTCTTCTTTGCAGGCAAATAATGGACTCCAAGTATAAGCGATGTCCTGTGTTTGAGTTCTTGACAGGGGAAGGGTGCAGGCTATCCAACAGCAACAGAAAGCTCTTGGTTGCTAACGAAGATGACACCATTGACCAGAACAATGCACTGATGGAAGAAGTTTGAAGGAGGTGAAACCAGCATTGAAGACAAATCAGGCTGAGGAAACCTCATCCACTGTGAGCACTGACATGAATATCCAACAAATGAATGAACTGATTTGAGAGGACAGATGAGTTACAGTTCATTAGATGGCTGCATGGCTGCACTGTGGTCACAATGCATTATAGAAGATGGTGGAAGACATTAGGTGTTGGAAAATGTGCATGAAGTGGGTACCTTGGCACTTGATACCTAATTTGAAGGAAAGGAGACTAGAGTTCTGTTCTGATCTGCTGGAGGCATTGAGTCAATGAAGATAGGTTTTCGTTTCTGATCTGGTGACAGGGGATGAAATGAGGGCATATTTTTTTGTGATCTGGAAACAAAGGCTCAGTCCACAGAATGGAGTCATACTTATTCTTCAAGGCTGAAGAAACTCAAGAGCAAATGATTGAGCACAAGTCGTGGTGAGTATTTTGGGTGGATGATAAGAGAGTCATTCTCACTGATTTTCTAGAACATAGCTGTACCACGAACAGTGAGTGGTACACTGAGACAGTCAAAGAGGTTACAGAAGTCATTAAGAAGGATGTGAATAAGAATCTGAAAGGGAACTACATTCACCATGACAATGTCCAACTACAAACATCTTTGCAATAAATCAAGCAACTGGCAAATTTAGCTGGTCAGCAATCCTCCATTCACCGTAAAGTCTGGATTTGGCACCTTCTAGCTTTTCAGTGTTCAGTCCCAATAAAGGACAATCTTTAGAGACAACAATTTGATGACAAAGATGAGGGGAAGTGGTAGTTAAGAAGAGGAGACAAGAGTGAGTACCTGAATGTTTTCATAGAGATTCTGAGAATTTAGTTCAATGATGATACAAATGTATTGTTTGTGATGGAGTCAATGTTGAGTGGCAGCAATTATACTTACATTAAATTTCTGATTATTTATTTAATATATGATGTGCTGTGCTTTATTAATTAATTAATTAACTGTTTGCCAATGAATTTGTAGTTATGTAAATTAGACAGTTAATTTCACCCGAGTTCTGGTTTGTGATTGATATAAATAACAATATGCTAGCAATATCACAATGAGCAGAAAACAAGGCTGCTCTTCTCTAATGAATCTCAAAATAGAAATGAAAACAGTTAAGGCAATCCCAAAATTCATAAAGGGGATTAAAAAAAGTATTGGTATATATTTTGTGATAAGGATTATAATTTGAAAATCGTTTGTATGCCTACATTAAATTTCAGGTTATCTACATGCACATATATGTGTGTATGTATGTGCATCCATGTATGTTTAAAGGATATTATAGGCATAAAATCTGTGAACCGTAACAGTAAAAACAAGATTCTATACAAGTGCAGAGCCAGATATTATAAATACTTAACAGTAACTATGAAGTCTCACTCTGAGTTCAAATTCCAACAAAGTCTCTTTAGATGTGAACTTAACGTATTCTTCCATTTAACACCACTAACTGGTATCATGGGTGCCTTTAGCAGAATCCACTCTGTTTCAATCATTCAAGTTAGGTTTCTAATTTGTGGATACCTTCCTCTCTCTCTTTCCAACCATTCTTGGAAGTCCTCTACTGGGTTATGGGTACTGCTTTACCTTCTGACTAAAAAAAGAAATATATATATATATATATATATATATATATATATATATATATATATATATATATATATATACATACATACACACCATATTTTCTGGCATAAAAGGTGCACTTTTTTCCCCAAAATTTCTCCCATAAATCACACTACACCTTATATGCTGATGTCGGGCTTTCGTTAGGCTTGGTTAGCATTATACCAGTGACAAAGGAGGTCGGTGATAATATTTGATAGTGCTAAGGTAAGTATTGTAATATAGCCTACCATAATAGTTTACCAAAGGGTATCAGTCTTGATCTTCATGGTTCCTATATATGAAAACATGTGAGACATTCAGTTAGAAGATTCTGGGTTAGCTGCAGCTCTTTTTTTTTTTATAGATTAGGCCTGCCAAAATTGGAGTGCACCTTATATGCCCATGCACCTTATATGCCTGTGCACCTTATATGGCGGTGTGCCTTATATGCCTGAAAACATAGTACATGATTCATCAAATGAAATTCATTTGGGCAGACTTGCAAAATCTGGATGCCCTTCCTGTTGCTAACTCTTGCTTGCTTTCAAGTAAGGTAATATTTCCCAAAGATGGTACATGTTTCATGAAAGATTGGAAATAAATGATGTTGTTTGTATGATTGTGATACCCACAACTGTTGGACAGTGCCACAACAAGAAAACATAGACACACACACACACACACACACATACACACACACACTCATCATCATCATCATCATCATCGTTTAACGTCCGCTTTCCATGCTAGCATGGGTTGGACGATTTGACTGAGGACTGGTGAAACCGGATGGCAACACCAGGCTCCAGTCTGATTTGGCAGAGTTTCTACAGCTGGATGCCCTTCCTAACGCCAACTACTCAGAGAGTGTAGTGGGTGCTTTTACGTGTCACCCGCACGAAAACGGCCACGCTCGAAATGGTGTCTTTTATGTGCCACCCGCACAAGCCAGTCCAGGGGCACTGGCAACGATCTCGCTCGAAAATCCTACAGGAGCCAGTCAGGCGGTACTGGCAACGGCCACGCTCAAAATGGTGCATCTCATGTGCCACCCGCACAAGAACCAGTCCAGGGGCACTGGCAACGATCTTACTTGGCTTGCCGGGTCTTCTCACGCACAGCCCATTTCCAAAGGTCTCGGTCCGTAGTCATCGCCTCGGTGAGGCCCAATGTACGAAGGTCTTGCCTCACCACCTCAGCCCAGGTCTTCCTGGGCCTACCTCTTCCACGGGTTCCCTCAACTGTTAGGGTGTGGCACTTTTTCACGCAGCTATCCTCCTCCATTCTCACCACATGTCCATACCAGCGCAATCGTCTCTCTTGCACGCCACAACTGATGCTTCTAATGTTCAGCTTTTCTCTCAAGATACTTACACTCTGACGGGTATTCACATTGACATTACACATCCAACGGAGCATACTGGCTTCATTCCTTGCGAGCTTACGTATGTCCTCAGCAGTTACAGCCCATGTTTCACTGCCATGTAGCATGGTTGTTCGTACGCATGCGTCATACAGTCTGCCTTTTACTCTGAGTGAGAGTCCCTTTGTCGCCAGCAGGGGTAAGAGCTCTCTAAACTTTGCCCAGGCTATTCTTATTCTAGCAGCTACACTTTCAGCGCACCCACCCCCACTACTAACTTGGTCGCCCAGATAGCGGAAGCTATCGACTACCTCTAGTTTTTCACCCTGGAATGAGATAGAAGTTGTTTCCTGTTTGTTTGCAGTCTTTATTGCACCTGAACATCTGCCACAAACAAAAACTAACTTGCTAGTTAACCTGCCTTTGATGTTGCTGCACCTCTTATGTGTCCATAGCTTGCACCGGGTACATCTTATAGAGTTACTACCTACTCCTTTTCTACATACTGAGCAGGGCCATCTACCTGAAGGGGTTTGTGTTTTATCTACCTTCCTACTTATTAGGATTTTGGTTTTAGCTAGGTTGACTCTAAGGCCCTTCAATTCTAGACCTTGCTTCCACACCTGAAACTTCTCCTCTAGTTCTGATAGTGACTCCGCAATTAGGGCAAGGTCATCAGCATAGAGGAGCTCCCAGGGGCAACCTGTCTTGAACTCCTCTGTGATTGCCTGGAGGACTATGGTAAATAGTCCTCCAGGCATATATATATATATATATATATATATATATATATATATATATATATATATATATATATATATATATATATATATACATATATATACATACAATGATTCAACTCAGAGTTGAATCATTGGTGTAACTATGTTATTCTGGTGATCTGATGAGCTAGCTTTTTTATCTGCATTTATTTGTCAATATACAATTGTATTGTATAATGTATGGCATGCATATTGGCACAGACATGTAAACATAATTTGTTATACACTGAAATTATTATTACATCAAGTAGGCTGCAAAACAGCCATAATCCTAAAGATGACACATGGTTAGATAAATATATTCTTCACTCATACCTTCTGACTTATTATGGTTTAAATACTCCTGGATTTCATCTGCATGAAACTCTGCATTATACTCCTCTGTACTAGAATACTATGTAGTCTGTTAGCCAAGCCCACTAAAGGAGTTTTCTGTGATAGCCACATGATTCTATAGATCCATATATTACACTACAAATATATGGTATATATCAATATATACACAATGAGTTTGCAGTACCCTTGTGCCAAATCTATTCACAAGGCTTCGATTGGCCCAGGGCACACATATGTATACAGCAGTTAATTTTGATTTCACAAATAGTTGTTGACAGTTGGCTATTTTGGTTTAATTTTTAATTATTTTGTGAGGTCATGTATTTTCTTTTTTATTTTGTAATTAGATATTGAAGTAAAATGAAGGAATTCTGCCTTTTAAATTTAGATAATGGCTGTAATGAGCTTCCGATTGTCTAGTATATGTCATACAAGGTAAGCACATGAAATACATGCAAGTGTGTTTCTTTCTCACAACCTTTGAGGCAGACCTTCACCATTTCATTGTTCTGCCTTACATAACTTCTTTAGTTTCTCTGTTTCCTTAATTCTTAGAAAAACATTGAGTCATATGAGTATTCAGGACTCCCAGCAAACATATGTGAACATAATTATTAGATTGCCAATAGGAAAAAATATATATAAAATATATATAAATGTATATCTATATATGTGTGTGTATGTGTGTATACACATATCAGAGAGAAAGGGAGAGAGAGAGGGAGAGAGAGCGGGAGAAAGAGAGAGAGAGTGTCATATCCATATATATTTTGTCTTGCTGTGAAATTAGGTCTCTTGAGTGCCTTTTCAGTAGCTTGGCATGTCTATTGAGAATGAATATCTACAAACATGACTCCATGTATTTCATTGTCATTTTTGTTGTCAATAATAATCAACATTGTTGTCATCATTATCATCATCATCGTTGTCGTGCTGTTGTCATCATCATCATTGTCATTGTTATCATTGTCATTTTCAGTATCATCATTTTTTTTTTTTATCATGTACCATGGATTGAAGAAGATTTCTTGAGGCAATGTTCTTTGGTCAGATTTCTTTCTTAATATCAACTCTTGTTTCCAAGTTAGGTACTTTATCCTTTGGTTTCTTACATGTTAAACTGCTGATTTGTAGGACATGTTTGTTTCTGTGCGACATAATCAAATGACACCATTGCCCAAACTGTACCAATGCAAAGACAAGGAAACACACACACACACACACGTTGATACAAACACATTGATAAAAACACATTGATAAAAACACACACATATGTTGATGCAAACACACTGACACACACACACAACTGTATACTGCAGATTTCTATATTTCATTCACAAGACATTGGTCAAAATAAAGTAACAGACACTGGCCCAAAGTTATACACACTAAGATCAAGCTTGAAGCCACAAGGACGTGAAGCAAAGTTCTTTGTTATGTCTTGACCTATAATTATAATTCTGTGTCCCATTGGAAGTACATCTCTTGATAATGTTTCTGTAACTACATGCAGTTTCACATTTGCTGGTAAATTTTATTCTCTGCTGTTTATTGGGCATAAGGTTATTATTCAAACAATAACAAATAACAGGATATTAGAAAAGTAGATCTGAAGGGGGAAGGTTGACTATGTAACAACTAGTAATTTGGTTGTTAGAATATGCCATGTTTATTCTCCTAAAAATAACATTTAAAAAAGAGAATCACAAATGTTTGTGTGTACAAGAGTAAGAAAAAGAGAGAAGGGGGGGATAAGGAGAGAGAGAGAGAGAGAGAGAGAAAGAAAGTAAAATGAAGAGAAGAGAGAGGATTTGATTGGAAGAAAGAAAGAAAAACAGAGTTGTTTGTAGGAGTTTTGACATGATGTGAATGGGTTATGCAAACTTGGGGGAAAACGTGTCCTAGGTTTCTCGTTGATAGTATCTAGGGCAAAGATAAAAGAAGAAAGAGATATAAAAGAAAATTTGACATTATAGACGAACTAACTAAAGTTGAAAGACTGTCGAAAGCTAGATCCATCCTATCTATGTCTGCATAGGAATAATATAATATCGGCATGAAACGATTATTGGCAAGGGCCATAATGAAATGAAAATCCTATTGTGTCAGGCCTAAAATTAAGAAAAAAAATGTCTTATTTCCCACCTTCTGTTGATGTTTATATTTTATATTTCTACAGAACTTTATAATAATAAATTCAATCAATAAACTGTATCAGTTTCCATAACTTCATACTTTATTTATACAACAAAAACCATAACATTTTCCTTCCCATATATATATATAAATATATATATATATATATATATATATATATATATATATATATATATATATATATATATATTCTAATATAGATTATATTGTTGCTTGCATATTAAGTTTTTTTTTGTAATAATCAACATTTTAATGAGAAGTTTATCAAGGGAGTTTTTATATTTTTTTTTTCTCTCCATCGTATACATTACATCTTTCCTTGTTGATTCACAACTTAGCAGCTGCCTAACTGGAATGCAAGGGAGGAGGGTGAAATGAAAAAAAAAAAAAAATAGAATAAACTTCTTTGCATCATGTTGAGTCATCACAGCAGAACCCAATCTTTGGGTGTTTGGACTGCAACAAATGAAGGCATGAGTAGGAACCTCATGGATTTTGTTGTTTTTTAATTTACCCCAGTATGCTTTCATTTTATTGCCTGTATTAATAAACTATTAATATGATATATAATATAATATAATATAATATAATATAATAGTGGCATTTTTCTGCCTCCACCTCATCATCATTGTCGGCGTCATCGTTGTCGCTGTCATCATCATCGTCATCATCATCGCTGGCATTGGCAGCGTTGGCACTGGTGGCGGCAGCTTTGGCACTGGTGGCAGCAGTGATGGCACTGGTGGCGGTGGCAGTGGCAGTGTTGGTGTTGGCATCGTCATTGTCATCATCATCATCATCATCGTTGTTGTTGTCGTCATCGTCATTGTAGTCATCATCATCATCATCATAATCATCACCACCACCATCACTGCTACCACCACCATCTGTTAAATGCCCATTCTTTCTTTCATGCTTGCATGGGTGAGATGGAATGTGTTAAAGCACATTTTCTATAGCCAGATGCCCTTCCCGTCACCAAGCCTCACCTGTTTGTTACCAAGCAAAGTAATATTTCCTCATGGCCAGACTTGTTTTCACATAAGATTAGAAATGAAAGACATTACTTGTGCAGTTAGAATTACTATGTCTAAACAAAAGACAATCTCAGAGGCTCTGTAAAACAGAAAAGGTCATAGGCACTTCCACCCTAGTCTAGTTATGACCATCTTGTCTTTTATTTTTGTTGTGGTATGTCCAGCATTACAATATCCAGTATATATTCTTTTTTCCCCTTTGATTATAGACAAGAGAGTTTGGTTTAAGGGAGATTTGGTTGCTATTTCTAACAAGTCGATAAAGCACATATAGATTCCATCTCTATGTTTCCTAAATGTGAAACTGTTATATCAATATACTCTTTACTCTTTTACTTGTTTCAGTCATTTGACTGCGGCCATGCTGGAGCACCGCCTTTTAGTAGAGCAAATCGACCCCAGGACTTATTCTTTGTAAGCCTAGTACTTATTCTATCGGTCTCTTTTGCCGAACCGCTAAGTTACGGGGATGTAAACACACCACCATCAGTTGTCAAGTGATGTTGGGGGGACAAACACAGACACACAAACACATACACACATACACACACACACACACACACACACAGACACACACACACACACATATATAAGTAAATGATAGGCTTGCCTCAATCCTTCAGGGGTAGTCTACATAACCTCCACATAATAAAACAACGGCTAACTAGCCCAACAGAATTGCTTCTTATATTTGTTGCTCCATTCTCCACACACACACACATATATATATATATATACATATATACGACAGGCTTCTTTCAGTTTCCGTCTACCAAATCCACTCACAAGGCTTTGGTCGGCCCGAGGCTATAGCAGAAGACACTTGCCCAAGGTGCCATGCAGTGGGACTGAACCCGGAGCCATGTGGTTGGTATGCAAGCTACTTACCACACAGCCACTCCTGCGCCTATCTGAACTTTTATTTTATTTTATCTTATTTTTTTATGTGTGAAATGGTAGTGTTATAAACTACAGTACTACCATTTGTTAGGTGCCAAGAGATGTTATCAGATTTTGCATGTGACTAAAAGAAAAATAAAACATTTGTCTGTTTGACTGTTAATCTCTTCTTGTGTGTGGCATATGTATTAGCTGGATTTGACATGCAGCTGTGTCTATTGTGATATGAAATAATGTAACAGATTTCATCAGCATAAAATGTTAAATGCTCATTATACAGTGAAATTGGGATGAGGTTAAGGAAGGTGTACAGGACTGGCGTGTTTATCAGAAATGCATATTAATCTAGTTTCTTCAAGAAACCAGGCTGAAACATAGGTACCATTCCAATATCATGGTTCAGTAAGTTAGTATTAAGAATCGTGTTTGGCTGATAAATACGCAATCCAATAATTCATACAAGTGACTAAATTAAAGATGTATGGTGGGGAAAGGGTATTAAAAAAAAGAAATAGAAATTTGTAAAATTTATTCCATTGAATGTAATTTAAACCATTTCACGGTGACATGAAGGGGTGCTAATACAACGATAATGATAAGGGGAATGATGTGGAGGACAGAAAGGAGGAGGTGGTGGCTCAGAATCAATTGAAGGATCACCACAACCATCATCACCATAATCACAACTATCGTCACCATCAATCATTGCCATCATCGTCATCATTTTCATCATCATTGTCACCACCACCACCACCACCAACAACAACAACAAACACTACCACTACCACCACCACACCAAACACTACCACTACCACCACCAAACACTACCACCACCAAACACTACCACTACCACCACCAAACACTACCACTACCACCACCAAACACTACCACTACTACCACCAAACACAACCACTACCACACACTACTACTACCACCACCAAACACTACCACTACTACCACCAAACACTACCACTACCACACACTACCACTACCACCACCAAACACTACCACTACTACCACCAAACACTACCACTACCACACACTACCACTACCACCAGCACCAGCACCATCACCCTGTCCTCATTGCCATCATTATCACCAGCGTCGTTCTTGGTGTTGAGGTGACAGAATCATTGGAGTGTCAGAAAAAATATGTTTTATGGTTATTTGTTCGAACTCTTTACTTTCTGAGTTCAAATCCCACCAAAGTCATTTTTGTCTTTCATCTTTGGGAGTAATGAGAGAAGATAGAATAAAGTATCAGTCAAACACTGGGGCCAATAGTATTTACCAGTCCTCTCCCCTCCCCTCAAAAACTTTGAAAGTCTTGTGCCTAAATTAAAAACAAATACCCATCAAAGTGATTACGAAAATGATCGTTACGATGAGAATCGTGCTGCAGCAGCAGCTGCTTCTGATGTTGGATATGATGGTGGGGGAGATGGTGGTGGCGGTGGGGCTAGTGGTAGTGGTGGTGGTAGAGGTGGTGGCAGCTGCAGTGGTGATGGTGATGACGGGGATGGTAGCAACAACAGTGGTGGTGGTGGTGGTAGTGGTAGTGGTGGTGGCAGTAGTGGCGGTGGTGATGATAGTGGTGGTGGTGGTGGTAGCAATGACAATGACGAGGAGGAGACTGAGTGGGATGATGATGACAACAGCAACAATGATGATGATGATGATAACAAAAATGGCAGCCACAGTGAAGTTGGCATTAATGCTGCTTTTTGACATTGTAAAAGTTATTGCAGAATAGATTAAATCACAGACCTTTTATGTATTTTGTTATCATTATTATTGTTGTTGCTGTTGTTGACAAAAATTGTTAATATCAGGTTAAAACTTTAGATCTCTAAAGTGAGGCTTGACATGTTCTGTTAAATGTCGGCAAAACCTAACTGTTTTCAAGAGAAAGAGTGAAAAAAAGTATAGGATTGCATTTATTATGTGCACATGAAATGAAAATTTTAGATGTTTAAGAAAAATCAATTTTAAGATGTTATGTAATATTAAGAAAAAAACCCACAAGTAAAAGCAAAATTTTAATAATCATTGAATAACAAATTCTGTAAAATATTTCAAATCATTAGTTTTATAATTTCATTTTCAATTAACCAACATCGGGCTAAGGAAAAAAATGATTTAAAGACAATGAAAAAAAGCTGCATGTGAAATAAGATAAAATATTTGCTATTGTTTTTAAAAGGAACAAAGAAATGGACGATAAAAGTTGATAGAGAAACAGCAGACTATGTATCATGGAGTTAGTTCGCATTACTCTGTAAGGAGCATAGAGCCAATTTCCTGATTGCTCTGGCATGTATGTGCCTCCCTGGATAGGATGCTAGTCTGTCGCAGGATACAAATTTTTACCAGCTGAGTAGACTGGAGCAAAGTGAAATGGAGTGTTTTGCTCAAGAATGCAATACACCACCCAGTCCAGGAACTGAAATCACAATCTTATGATCATGAGTCCAGCACCCTAACCACTAAGCCATTCGCTTCCATATCTAAGTACCATACTGAATGCCTATACACCTACACCATTGACTGACAAGTTACTGCAGGTTTTTGTCAGAGATAAAATCTCTCATGGATGTGCTGTGTGTACAAAACACAATATAAATCAGAGGGAGACAAAAATCCACCCTGGCAGTGATTAGCAAAAACACCAGATGTATTTGAGCCTTCTTAAAACTTGTCAGTGATAAGTACTTGTGACCAGTTACATGCCTAGATAAAATTTGTTACTGCTAGTGTAGAAAAAAGTGCATAACATATACACTGGTATAGCAAATAGCCACCAGGCTAAAAAGAATCTGGTGAATGTAATTGAAGCAGTATTAAATTAAAATAGCTGTTTATGTATCATACTCAATGTATGTACATTGTGGACAGGCAAGTTAGTGTGGTTTTCAACTAAGATAAAAATCTCTCATGGACATGCTGTACAATAGATATTGGGTTCAAATGTTGGCACAAGGCCAGCAATTTGGGGGTAGGAGGTAAGTCAATTACATCAACCCCAATACTCAACTGAATGAAAGCTAATTAATGTTGACCATGGTGGAATTTGAACTCAGAACATAAAGCCAGATGAAATGCTACTAAGCATTTTGCCTGGCATGCAAACAATTCTGCTAGCTCATCACCTTATGCTGAACAATAAATACTTAAAACTTGCCCTGCCAGACACGTTTTGGTTTTGTGGGGCCTTGTCAATAATATGTACACACAACCAGTCACAAGCCTAGATGAGATATATCACCTTCAGTATAAGAAACAATACAGTCACTAAGCTGAATAAATAATCTAGTGAATGCAATTGAAAAAGTATTAAATTAAAATAGCTATCTATATATCATAATTAATGTATATACTCAGTTGCAGGCAAGATACTGTGGTTTTCATCAGAAATAAAATCTCTTAAAGCACAATTTATATCAGAGGGAGTTGAAAAGTCAGCCCCAAAGAAGCTAATGAGAATGCCAGATACATTTCAGCCATGATGGGCCTTGTCAATGAGATGTAGTCACAGCTACCACATGCCTAGATGAGATTTGTCACCTTTGATATAACACCAGGTTGACCAATGTCTTGTTAGTGAATTTGATAGAAGGGAACTGTCAACCAATATTTTTAGACCCAGTCCGGCACTGTATATATATATATATATATATATATATATATATGTAAGTAATATTCATAGCCACTTTAACATGGCTGTCCATTTGAGCGGACTCTACTGCAATTTTTTAACCTCAAGAGTATATCTTCTCTAGCTGGTTAACGATGCACAGCTGCATCTGATAAAATATATAGGATCCAAGGATTGAGGTGTAGGAAGAAAGTTATCTTCAAGCAATAGATAGTAAATATAGAAAACGACTTTCAATGACAATATAAAAAGAACATATATATATATATATATATATATATATATATATATATATATATATATATACATACATACACACACATACACACATACATATATGTGTATGCATTTATGTATGTATGTATGTATTGATAGTTTGTGCATATATAAAAATAAACAAAATTGTTCATTTGAGTGCAACACCCTAACCACTAGACCATGTGCATATATATATATATATATATATATATATATATATATATATATATATATATATACACGTGTGTGTAAATAATCAGCTAGCAATATTTTTTAGTCCTAAATCTATAGCAATATAATCACATGGGACTTGATATGAAATGGTTATAATATGATACATGTCTCTTTCATATGATACTATTTGCTAAATGTTGGACCCTATAAGTAAGGGATTCTCATATGACTTAACTTCCAATCAACACTGCATGGGGACAGATGTTAAAAAGATAAAGGAGTTAATATATATGAAATGCTGACAGACATTACTGAATGTATACTCATAAAAAGTTTAAACAATCCCATTTGTTTTTACATATGCACACAATCTATCAATACATATATACATGCATACATATATGCATATATATATATACACATACATACACACATATATGTATATATCTATAGCTATAAATCCGTCTGTCTGTCTATGTATGTGTGTGTGTGTGTGTGTGTGTGTGTGTGTGTGTGTGTGTGTGTGTGTGTGTGCATGTATGTGACTATTCAGTTTTATTTCAAGATTTCTTGCCAATAGAGAAAGAGTCAGTTTCTAACCTAGATCCAAGGCTCCTTCATTGAAATTTCAACATCAACAGAGTATTTTTGTATATATGTATATGTGCAGATTTGTATGTTTTGTCTTATGCTTGTATTCCCATGCATACAGTTGTATGTCTGGACAAACTTCTGGAGAGTTTTAAAGATTTTTGTATGTATGTATGTATGTATGTATGTATGTATGTATGTATGTATGCATGCATGCATGCACACACATGCAAATGTATTAATACAAGCTGGCATGGAAAAAGACACATCAAACAAATGAATTCATACATACACTTAGAAATACATGTTGGGAAAATAATCAATTAGCAATATTTTTAACCCTAAATTTTACAGTAATAATAACTTGTATCAGTTACCATGACATACTATACCCACCCCAGCCACCAAACATGTCAGCCTGAGCTAAACATTTTCCCACCCTAAGATATAATACCACAAAGACAGCTTTATTCCTAGACACCAGGATAACTTTACAAGCCACTCCCTACACCTATCAGTATAAAAGAGACAAACTAAATTTATGCCCACCTACATCAAATTACTACCATGTATTTTCTTCCTCTTTTTCTGTGGCCATGGTCATCTCTTTACTCACGGTAGACCAGAGGAGAATGAGTGTGGCCAGAGCTGTACCTCAAGAATGTGTTCTTAGCTCCTCTTGTTTATTATATATAGTTTTCTTGGCCAAAACAAAAGAGTTTAAGAATGACTAGTTGTAATAGCTGAAAATGCTGAAGAATTAAAGAAGAAATCCCAAACTTGGAAGCAAAATCTTGAATCAAGAGATCTCAAAGCATAGGTTCTCAAAGTGGGTGCTACCACACCCAGGTGGGCGTTGAGAGGGTCCAGGTGGGTGCTGGTGTCTAAGTGAGCGGTAGAGAAAAAGGAAGTATTGGGAGAAAGGCAGTGGATTGGGAGACACTTATGAATTTATAATATTATTATAGTATTGTATACAAATTATATAATATATCTATTTCTTTATTGCCCACAGGGGGTTAAATATAGAGGGGACAAACAAGGACAGACAAAGGAATTAAGTTGATTAGATTGAGCCCTGTGCATAACTGGTACTTATTTAATTGACCCCGAAAGGATGAAAGCAAAGTTGACCTCAGCAGAATTTGAACTCAGAATGTAGCGACAAGTGAAATACTGCTAAGCATTTCATCCAGCGTGCTACCGATTCTGCCAGCTCACCACCTTAAATGATATAATATATTTAAATATCAAATGATTGATAGTATATATAAATTAGTAAAATATAAAATTTTATTTATACATAAAAATAGGGGTGGGGTGCTGAGAGTATTATGTGGCCATGAGTGGGGCAGTGGCCCAAAAAGTTTGAGAACCTCTATCTTAAAGTAAACCTATCAAGGATGATATTTTTTGGTAGTCAAACATGGGAATTGAATCAGGTGTGCATGTGGGAGGAGTGGGTGAAGTCTGGAAAGATATGAGTTGTGCATGCTCTGTTGGATACTGTTGGTGTGTATAAATGCATTCGCTGAGAGAAAGATGATGTCTAATGGAAATTGAATGCTCTGTGCAAGAGAGGAGACTGTACTGATATGGACATTTGATGTGGATGAAGGATTATACTTGGGTAAAGAAGTGTTTAGAGCTTGAAGTGGAAGCAACCTGTAGAAGTAGAAGATAGAGAAAGACAATGGAAGGAGTGATGAAAACTGATTTTAGGAGACTGGTTTTCACATTAAAGAGGATAAGGGCTTGTAATAAGTGGTTGGGTGCTGTGCCAAAGAAGATCCCCCAACCCATGCTAACATGAAAAAATAGACATGAAATGAAGATGATGATGATAATGATGATGGTGGTGGTGGTGATGATGATGATGGTGGTGGTGATGATGATGGTGGTGGTGGCAACGGTGATGGTGGTGGTGGCAGCGGTGATGGTGGTGGCGGCAGCGGTGATGGTGGTGGCGGCAGCAGTGATGGTGGTGGCGGCAGCGGTGATGGTGGTGTATGCATACATAATTTTATTTGCTCAATAGTTATTCATTAAAAGAAGACCTTTAAATGATTTTTTTTTTTTTTGCTGTTAAGTTTTTTTTCCTCTTTCTTGTTAAGAGTTAATTTCATATCGTAACAAATTTTCCCTCACAACTACTGACTTCCCGGACTGAAATAACAAGGTAGTGCAGTACTTCCTCGATAAGTTGCACTGAGTTCCATATCGAAACATTGGAACCCTTTTATTCTGATATAGCTTCTTTTACACTCTCTTTCAAATGCCCTCTCTGAATCACCTATCTCTCTCTGTTTTCCACTCTTTCTCTCTCTCTCTCCCTCTCTCTCTCCATCTCTCTCCCCCTCATCTCTCTCTCCCCCTCATCTCTCTCTCCCCCTCTCTCTCTTCCTTGATATATATAATATACACACGCACACATACATACATACATATATATATACATACATACATATATATATATACATACGTACATATATATATATATATACATATACATATGTGTGTGTGTATATATATATATATATATATATATATGTGTGTGTGTGTGTGTGTGTGTGTGTGTGTGTGTTTCAAATAAGGATTCTTTCTCTTTTTGAAGTTTTTGAAATCATTTAGAATTATTATGACGATAATCCATTCAGATTTCTGCACAAACAGTGGAATCCTTAAATAATTTAGAATTCTGTTGAGTGCATATGTTAATGCTTATATTTGTGTTTGTGAATATAATAGAATTTGAAAGTGTTATTGTGTAAAATCAGGTGTCAGTATATTTGTAGAAATGTCTCTATATCTATTTCTATTAGAAACCATGCGGTTTAATGAATAAATGAAAAAGTGTACGCATTCCTGCATACAGATGTATGCATTATTTGGTGGATTACTAAAAGAAAGTTCTCAGTTATCATGAAAGCATTGCAAACAATGTATAAATATATATATATATATATATATATATATATATATTTATGCATGTATAAAGGTGAAGGTAAACACCCACTTTGGTCATGAATGAGGAGGGAGTCATCACCGGATTGCACTATGACGTGTATGGACTACTGTGGTGAACCCTTGTGTGTGTTTTGACCTATGTTTTTGACCAGTGGTTTTTATGAACTTTTGTAAGTTTGGTGAGCAGAGACGGACTTTACCTATGGAAGTTTGCTGTTATTACGTGTACCTTGAGGGACAGCATAGCCGTGGCCTATGCCAGTATTGCATAACTGGCCCATTTAAGAGTACCCTTCAATCGTTGGGCAATATACTGTGCTTGAGAAAACCTGTTGAGTCGAGTGAAATCATTGTCATGGCCGATGCCAGTACCACCTGACTGGCACCCCTGTCGGTGGCACGTAAAAAGCACCATTTGTGCATGGTCAATGCCAGTGCTGCCAGACTGGCTCCAGTGCCCGTGGCATGTAAAAAGCACCATACAAGTATGTTTGATGCCAGTGCTGCCTGACTGGCTCTAATACCAGTGGCACATAAAAAGCACCATATGAGCATGGTTGATGCCAATGCCACCTGACTGGCATTTTACGTGCTGGTGGCACATAAAAAGCACCATTCGAACATGGTCAATGCCAGTGCTGCATAACTGGCCCCTGTGCCGGTCGCACATAAAAAGTACCCAATAAACTCTCAGAGTGGTTGGCATTAGGAAGGGCATCCAGTGGTAGAAAGCTTGCAAGACTGGAACTTGGTGCAGCCTCCTGGCTTGCCAGTCCTCAGTCAAACCGTCCAACTCATGCCAGCATGGAAAGCGGACGTTAAGTAGATGATGGAGATGATGATGATGATCACACACACACACCGAGGCAAATCAAAGATAAAAAGCAGGAATGAACAAAAGTCAATTAGATATGCACAGCGAATATATTATATTGACATCCAGTGGAAGTTTTAAATGAAAAAATAGGAGTGGAAATGATGTTTCAAAGATGGCTCTTCATCAGAAAGAGGAAAAAGTTTTGGGAGGAGGAAAAGGAGGAAGGAGCAGATAGTTCAGAGAGAAGCATATGTGATGTTACATGTCCCAAAAATAACTGGGTTAAAATAATTACTTGGGACTCAGCTTGCATTGATTGCTTTGTAGCCAGTATATTCATTGTATAATGAATTAGATTACATTGACACTTCCAGGATTAAATAAATAAAATATTTTCATTATGTCTGAGACACTTTTTGAAATGAAGCATGTTATTTTCTTTTCTGTAAGAGAAAATGTAATTAGACGTTATTAGGATATTATTGACTGATAAGAATTAGTTCTGATTCTTTTTCTTTTTAAGCAACTTTTTTTTTGCTTGCTTTAACACTTTGCAGACAAATTCTTCATAAACCAGGAATAATTCTTCATAGGTATCTTTTAAGATATTTAAGTTATATAGTTTCAGCATTTAAAAAAAAATTTATCATTACAATACAAACCAAAATGCATTAATTTGTTTTCCTTGATTAATTTAATAAGGATTATTATTTGTTTAGTCATTGTTGTTGTTATTGTTGCTGTTGTTGTTGCAAAATCAGAAACAAACATTTAAGAATCAGAAAAAATTATTATTGTAATTGGATTGAAAGAACTGTGAGATCTTCAGAAAATTTGCAGTATTTCTTCTGGCTCTTTACATTCTGAGTTTGATACTGTCATTGTTAATTTTGCCTTTCATCCTTTTAAGGGGTTGGTAAAATAAAATGCTAGTCAAGTACTAGGGGTGATGATATTGACTAATCCCTTGTTACGCTAGCTACTTTTTATCCTCTAAAGAAAGTGAAGCAGTTGTTCCTCCTCTCCTTATAATCTCAAGTGGATATAAGTGGAGTATCTAATATTAATTGAAAGATCTCTTCACAAATCAGAACCAGCAAAAGGCACCAGGTGATTTTCCCAACCCATCATTATATATCTTTCCAAAACATTTTATGGTTCATTCTGGGAATTTTTCTAGAAATCAAGCATCATTTTGGTTTCTTATTGACTGCAGCAATAGTAGCATTTAAAACTGGATGACTGAATAATTGTTACCTAGGATATGAAGTAAGGGATTATCTACTCAGAAGGCCTCAAGAAGTAAGGGATTATCTACTCAGTGGTCTCAGGTCACTTAATTTAGATGTGGTAGCCATCAGTGAGACTTGGGTTTTCAACATTCAGCCATTCGCACTTCTGGACAAATACAAATGCATGCCTTTTTTGGTCCACTTGGGTCATGTTAGACAGCAGTAATGTTTAGAAAACATTACTGCTTTAGAAAAGACCTAACTTCTAATGACCTTAAGGACCTAGATGGCTGGTTAAGAGTAAAAGTGAAGATGCTATGCTTTAGTCAAGTGGACCCCTATGCAGCAACAAAGGAAGGTTGACCAAATTTCACCAGGCATCTGAAGACCTTCTTGGGTACATCTCACTTACTGGGATTATAGGATGATTAGAATGGCATCTGAAATGTGTACTGAGATCAGATGAGATTATCATTATGGGAAGAGGGATGCAAAAGCTTTATAATCTTGTTCAAACATTTCCAGTTGCCTGACAAATTCTGACTGGATTACCTAGATGGATCAGTGTAGAAATGGGCAAATTGCTGAGGGTACTTAAATAGGGTATTTGCCAGGACATTCAACAGATGTAGCATAAATTGTCATCATACACAGACCATAATTTTCTGATCTGAATGATCAATCTAAATTGGACATTGTGGAAATGTCCTGATTACAGTAAGCTGAAACCATCATTTACAAAGAGGGATGTCTGTAAGAACTGGTTTAGTAAACTAGTTTAAGCTGAACTTGAGGGGTTAGTTATTAAAGAACTGTGCAGGACAGATTTGGAATGAAAAATTAAAGTGGACAAATTAGGGCAGTAGAAAGATTTAGACAAAAGATGGAATTAATAGTCAATTTAGAAGAGTTTGTTATAAATGACATTGCATCTGAAGTGGTAGTGTTGAGAATAGCACTTGACCAAATTTCCAAAGTGAAACATGAAATTTTTATTGTTGAAACTAAGTTGCTTGTGCTAGAAAGCATGAGAGTAGTAAAGCTTTTTCACAGATCCAGACAGCAGAAGTTCATCATGACAATCAAGACATGATATAGTCATGGTTATCAATGAGCTGTAGAAGGTAGGTGATACCTAATTCCAAGTGAATGTGTATGGCTTGTCAACAGCTCTCTCATGAAACATTCTCGGGGAGTAAAGGACTAGACATGGTGTCTTTTGATACCTAATCTTGATGCTTTGCAACAAATCATTACAGAAGAGTGGGAGGGCAGATAAAATCTGATTTCAGCTTCTGAAACAGGAAATGTTATATCTGACTGTGAATGAGATAAGACTCCAGGACTGAATATTATTATAATATGATTGTAGTATGCCATACTTATTCGCTCCTCTCTTGACAGGGAGTTAATGGAACTGACAGCAGACTGAGCCAAACACTAGTGGTGCTGTTGATGAATAATGCAGTTATGCAAACAAAGGGTGAGAGGACACAATGAACAACTCCAAGCCCATAATACAGTTCTATATTTAACACAGTTCTATATTTAGTGGTTAAGAGCACGGGCTACTAACCCCAAGATTCCGAGTTCGATTCCAGGCAGTGACCTGAATAATAATAATAATAATAATAATGATAATAATAACACCGAAAAATACCTTAGGAATGAGAGCCCAGGTTCGAAATTTCCCCAAGACACCTGATGAAGGCTGGAGGGTATATCAGCCAAAACGTTGTGTTAACAACAAGCAAGATGAGGACAAATATCTGTCAAATGTAAATAATGTAAATAATGTCCAAGCCCATAACTCTACCAAATATCAAGTTAAAGATGTTGGACAAGGTGTCCACAAAGAGTTTAGTACTTGTGGCTAATAGCACCATTTGGCCCACACAAACCTGTGAAGTCCTGGACAGCTCTATATCGGACAAATTCCACTTCATTGTAACAAAGGGTTGGAATCAGGACCTTGCATTGTTGGGGATGTTGATCAATTTAATTTTTCTCTTATTCTTTCCAAATTACTACTACTACTACTGCTGCTGCTGCTGCTGCTGCTGCTACTACTACTACCCCTTCCCCTGCTTCTGCCACTGCTGCTAATGCTGCTGTATGCACATGAATGTTCATAAAACATGCTCATGTACTTACCCAAGCACTTAGAAGTCCTCTATAATTAAAGCCATGCTGATACTTCTTTGAAGATGTATACATACTTATATACACCCACAGACACATGTATGCACTCATGCACATGCACACTCATTTACTATATATATGTATGAATGTATACATATATGTGTGAGTGTGTGTGTGCATATATATATATATATATATATATATATGTGCTTTACAGATATATATTCATTTATACAGTAATAAATGCCTACTTACATTTATGTGTGAATATCTATTATCATTTTGAAGTACTCTTTAACATCTGTAAATTCTGAAGAAGAAACTCTTAATTCCAATAGCCCAACCACCACTACCACCACCACTAGCTTTACTTAATACATTTAATATCAACCCATCTGTTTCTTTAATACAAAACCTTCCATTTTGAAAGTGTTTATATTTAAATTAAAACCATCCACATTCATCATAATTTTATTTAAGAAATTTTTTTGTCATTTTCTTTTTTTCAAACATCAACATAAAAATGAAAACTTTATTTTGATAAATCATTCTAAACAATAAGGGTGGATATATAATAAAAAGTTTGTTTCCCATTCACATGGTTCTGGGATAAGTCCCACTGTCGCACAGCACGGCACCATGGGCATGAATCTTATACTATAACCTTGGGCCAATCAAAGCCTTGTGAATGGATTTGGTAGATGGAAACTGAAAGAAACCTGTTGTATGTGTATGTGTGTTTGTGTCTGCCTGTGTATGTATGTGTATGTTTGAATCTTCATGTCAGTGTTTGTCCTCCACTGCCACCACCTCCTTCGTGTATCACCTGGTTAACAATATGGGTGACTAAGCTATAGCCGACACTGCCAGATATTTTGAGCATCTCTGCAGTGATTCCTGATGGACCGGGGGCTTTCCCTGTCTTCATACTCTTAAGTGATTTATCTACCATGGTACTGTCAGCTCGGATAGCTGGTCCCTCTGTTGGGTTAACATTCAGCAGACTCTCTTTCTCCCATTCATTCTCGTTATTGAACAACCTTAAAATAAAACTGAATAATCCCTCCCTCTCTCTCTCCTTCACACACACACACACACACACACACACACACACACACACATGGCAGATGTCATTCACCTTCCATCTACTACACAGATTTACAAAGCTTTGGTTGACCTCAAGCTATAGTAGTACTGAACTCAAGATCACATGGTTGGGAAGCAAGCTTCCTAACCACACGGCTATGCCTTTGTTATTGTTAATTGAATTGATCTTGGAGAATTGCTGGTATTAGGTTTAGTTACCACAGAGATAATACAAAGTAATCATTAAACTCTGAACGTGGAGGGAGGTGAGACAAAACTAAATGCTGTGAGTCATTTATCCCAATACTGACTCTCGCTTTCTCAATACACCCACTGCATTTCTTCAATTGATGTTTATATTGACCAAAATTTTGTATACTGTTGGATAGTCTGGACATGCATGTATTAATAATTTATAAAGATATACAATCAATAAACAAACTCATTTGCCAGATATTTATGGAGTGAGGGAAAATAATAACTACAATAGATCAAATTATATTAAATATCCAGTCTCTTTCAACACAAGATTATGAACTCGGTACATATGACTCATCAAAGAAAGCTTTCTATGCCAGAAATCATTATTGATATATGTATATGAATGGATGGCAAAGTCAATAAGGTACCAAACAATTGGCTGAAAAGACAGTAGTTCATATCCTGCTAGTTGCCTTGTAAGAGTAGTTAAGACACATAGCTCTCAAAAACCAAGATCCTTGTAGTTCCAGAAATAGGTATCACAGGGTGGTGGAGTTAACGTTTATAAATTACAAATGGTTGGCTGAGCCAGTGAGGGAACCTTTACATGGTTAATTGATATGCTAGAAATAGTAGTAAAATCTCTGTAGAATATAGGTCCACCATCATTGGGTAACCCTATCCTGTACAAATCAATTCTCTTCAATGAAAACGATTACGCTGAATATATTGAATAACAGCATAACAAATATTTATTACGAGTAGTTCAGCTTACATCTCAGGTAACAGAATTGCCAGGTCGCCCTTTATGGTTGGTGTGAAGACAGTGTCGATGCTGGTTGATTTAGTCATTCTTCAGCCTCCAAAGAAGTTTGCATTGACTTAAAGGTAGAGTTACGGAGCGGCTTTTAGTGGTCCGGTGTCTTTGACGGTCCAGCGCTAAGAGGTCCAGAAAAGGCGGGGACGCTTTGATATAGGATGATCATGCATGTGCATGAGGGACTTCCTGCATGCCTTCCGGAAGACATGTCTCTGCGCATGCGTGGACGAACTTCCCAAAATGGCGACTGGTATTAGGCGTCACTACATGTCCTTCAGCTTTCACTCCACTGTCATAAAAAATATATGAAAGACTGGATAATGTAGTCTTAATGACATCATATCTGAAAAACTAATAGTATTTCCTTTGGATGAAATGTCTCAGACCATAGGCCTATTTGATGAGGGATGATCAAGGACTAAACAACTTGGTGTATGGTTAGTACTCACTCAAGAGCAAACTTCACTTAATACACAGCTTTCATATTAGTAAATCTCATTTATGCAGTTGAACTTATAAAACCTAAACGGTTTATTTAGCTTTAATAACATCTTTATTAAACTAACCTAACTTAATGAGCTAGGCTAGCACCATGTAAAAAGCACCTATGTTGGTACTATTGAAAAAAGCACCCAATACACACTGTAAAGTGTTTGGCATTAGGAAGGGGATCCACCTGTGGAAACCATACCAAAACAGACAGCTGGAATATGGTACATCCCTCTGGCTTGCCAGCTCCTGTCAAACCATCCAACCCATGCCAGCATGGAAAGCAGACATTAAATGATGATGATGATGATGATGAGACTTTATTTGTGTTACTTGTAATCTTTTCTTATTTTTCTTATACAAAAGCAGTGTTAATAAGAGGTGCACTATGCAGCTGTAATAGTGTACATTCGGTGGTCATTCCCACATTGCCATATTAAGAATATGACTTGCTTAAAAATAAAAATAAAATTTTGAGGCCCAGATTTCCATTTATTCAACTTTGAGCTAGGTCTGTTTTCAAAAGCATCCTGATATATAATTGTCATCATCGTCGTCATCGTCGTCATCGTCATCATCATCATCATCATTATCATTGTTTAAACATCTTTTTTTCCATGCTGACATGTATAATACAGTTTGACAGGAACCGATGCAACTGAGAACTGCATAAAATTTCAGTGTTTACTTTGGCATGGTCTATACAGCTTGATGCATTTCCTAATGCCAACCATTTTACAGAGTGGACTGAGTGCTTTTTTTTTTTGTGGTACCTGTTCTAGTGAGATCGCCAATTTCTCACAAGACGAGATTCCCCCAATTGCTTAGTGTATTGTTGAAATATAACCAATTTATGTCTCATAAATTTTAACAGCAAGATCTTATATGAGTTCCCAAGGACCATATGGATCCTAGTTGAGAACCACTCATACTATATTGTATAACATTGGTCTAGATTTTATATTGAAGACTTCAGTGTTGACTTTTAGAAGAAGCTAAGATCAACAAGCTGAAACAACCACTCAAAAATTCAGTCCCCAGAAGTGTTAAGTAGCAAATGAATAGCCAATAAATTGTCTGTGCCATCTGATGCCTTACCTTTATTATTATCATATTGCTACTCCTATGATTGTTATGGTAATAGATGTAAATGAGTACAATGATGATGATAATGATGATGAAGATGACAGCAACAACAATGACAAAAAAACAACAATGACAAAAACAACAACAACAACAGTAACAGCACTAGAAGCAACTGCTGCCAAATTATGAATAATCACATTTTAATAATGATTTCTTACTTTGTAGAACAAGAAATAAGCACTCAGGAAGCTAATTCAATGAGCTGATTTTTGAATCATAGACTGTTAAAGCTAATTTGCTTCATTTGTGACACTTTTCTTTCTGCATTTTGCATTTCTCTGATGCCAGTTAAATTTTGGATGCGTGACTTTATAATGAATCAGTTGATGCTTCTGATTTAAGCATAAGGCTAACAATTTTTAGGGAGGGAATTTGTCAATACCATCAACCCTCAGTAATTAACTGGTACTTTACTTAATTGATCCTAAAATGAAAAGTAAAGTTGACCTTGGTAGGATGTGACCTCAGAACATATAGAATTGTAGTAAATATATGGAATTTTTTTTCCAATACTCTAATGATTCTGCCAAAGAACTGCCCATTTATTGTGAATTGTATCTTGTTTTGTCATGATGGCTTTGTGGTTAAAAACGCTTGCTTTTGCAACAACTTGGTTTCAGATTTGATCTGACTGTGTAGCACCAAGGTCAAGCATATTCTATCCATAGTTGACCAATCCCTTGTGAGCAGGATTTGGTAGGCAGGATGTGTGTGAAGTCCATTGTATATACATACATACATGTATATATGTTTGTGTGTTGTGTATGTATGTATATATGTATATACAGATCATAAGAGGTATTTACAGATGTTTGGTAATTTAAGAAGCCAAATCTAATCTAGCAAAAACTAAATATATTTTAATGAAAAATTTGTACAGTGTGTCTGTATGGTTAGAAGCTTGCTTCTCAACCACATGGTTCCAGGTTCAGTCCCACTGTGTGGTGTCTTAGGCAAATGTATTCTACTATAGTCTCAGGCCGACCAAAGCTTTGTGAGTGGATTTGGCAGATGGAAACTGAAAGAAGCCCATCATATATATATATGTATATATTTATGTGTGTGTGTTTTTGTGTCTGTGTTTGTACCCCCACCATCCAATACTGGTGTGTTTGCATCCCTGTAACTTAGCAGTTCAGCAAAAGAGTCTGGTAAAATAAGTACTAGGCTTACAAAGAATAAGTCCTGGGGTTGATTTCTTCGACTAAAAAATCCTTTAAGGTGGTGCTCCTGCATGGCCATAGTCAAATGACTGAAACAAGTAAAAAGAATAAAAGAATAAAAGAATATGTTTATGATAAGCTTTCTTATAGAATTATTTTGTAGAAAGTCATAGGATTTTATTCTGTTGAGTTTGAAGGCCAGAAGTTTGGTGTTATATGATTATAAAGATTGTCTGACATCCGTTCTTGCATTAAATGGACTTTGTGAGAAAATGCTGAGCATTGTTGAAACACATCTGGCCTTCCACTATGTATTTCATTCATCCAAGGTTTAGCAACTGTCTTCATCACCTCAACTTATCCAGCAACATTAGTTCTAGCCCTGTGGAAAGGTGTGAGGTGGCATGACAAGACCTTCATTACTCACTACGTCCGAAAACATCACAACTGCTGGAAACTTAGTGAGTATCATTCTGGGCCATCAGAAGGATCTGCACATAACCACTTGGCATGGATCAAACAGTCTGCCTGTATTTTTGCAGACATGAATTGGCTTCCCCTCAGTACATACAATTTGTATGAAATGGTGTCATGCACCACAGTTCTCATAGTCCACTTTTGCACCTAAAGTTCTTTGGTGATAGCCCTCTTTGATTTTCTGGAATCGTTCTTGAGTTTTGAATCTGGTGGATAAATTGCAGTGTCCTCTTAGTGTCCAAATTTTTAGAATGTTTCTTTCTTTTTTAGATAGAATGGCTTTCAATTCCATACGAACTTTGTAATTAACAGATTTTGCCACATTTAGAAAGTTGGTAATTTGTAAATCACTGAGTTTTGCATGTATGACAACAATGACTGCATATCTTTTCATTTCTTCTGTTGGCATCTTATCTGCTGTGAAGGATCTGAAAGAAATAATAATGTTTTAATCGGTTTGAAGAGAGTAATATACTGATAATTAAGTGACCTCAAATACTCCTTGCATAGGTACATATGTATCTATATATATATGAATGTATGTGTGTGTATATGTATATATACATATATAAATATGTATGTGCATGTATATGCATATGTATGTGTGTATGTATTCATGTCTCTTTGTCTTGACACTGATTGCTAATTGTAAGCAAACATCACTGTCACTGTCATACAAGCAGCATCATTTGTTTGCAGTTTTCCATGAAAACATGTCTGGTCATTGAACTATTCATATTTGAAGGAACAGGGGAAATATTACATTACTTGGAAGCAAGCTATAAGAAATGAGCCTCAAAAATTTCTAGTGATACATAATGAACATTAAAAGAGAACATTAAAATGATGATGATGATGATGACGACAACAATGATATTAAAGATGATGAAAAGTCTCAGATTTATGTTGATTGAAAATAGGAACAGAAAGCTAATATAATGTTCAGATTTTTACAAGTGTGTTTGTAGTATTTGAGATGTCAATGAAGTGTTTCTGATTGTGGATTGAAACTGAGTGGCAAAGTTGCAGATTTGTTTTGTTAAGAAATGACTTTTGCATCTCAACACTGTGCAACAATGGAAATAATAAGGAAAGTCTGAAAGTAGTTTGACTTTGATTTCCGATACGATTTCTAAATCTGTCCTGAATCAGACTCATTGAATTCTAGACCCTTTCTATTGTGTGTCTGTACATGAATGCACGTCTGTATGTAAATATCATGTATATATGTGTGTTATGCAATTGCATATTCATATGTAACTATATATGTGTGCATGTACGTGTGTGTGTGTATATATATATATATATATATGTGTGTGTGTGTATATATATATATATATATATATATATATATACATGTATTTATATACATGTATATATATTTGTGTGCATATGTGTGTGTGTGTATATGCATGTTCCTGTGTATATGTGCATGTGTGTTTGTGCATGTGTGTGTATGTGTATGTGCATATGTGTGTGTGCATGTGCGTGTGTGTCTGTGTGTGTGTGTGTCCGTGCGTGTGTGTGTGTGTGTAATGCAAATTGACAAGTAAATAATTATTTCTGTACTGACTTTAATTGGTGAAACATTTTAGAATGAATTGCTTTTTGATAAAAGGAAAAATCAATTTTCGACTAATTACAGTGTCTGATTATCTAATTTTAGGAGTTTTTAGTCTTTCTTCTCTTTCGCCCTCTCTCTCAGTCTCTGTCTTTCGTTCTCCCTTCCCTCATCATCTCTTTCTCTTTCTTGTTTTCTCTCCTTAATGAGATAAAAACTATGGAACTCACAACGTAACAGCTATTTAACTGGGGAAAAAAATTGCAAAGTGAGAAACTTATTTTAAGGTGAAGAAAAATGAGAGAGTGAGTGAGTGATAGAAAGGGGAAAGGGTGAGAGAAAGAGAGAATGAGGGAGAGAGAGAGGGAGAAAGATGGAGAAAGCGAGACAGACAGGCAGGCATAACAGAATGTGAGATGGGGTAAAAAGTATATGTACCTGTGTATGTGTGTGTTTACACACACACACACACACACACACACACACACACACACACACATGCATTATTTGTTAGTATTTATTTTATTATAACTGATTTTTTTGCCTAACAGACAGCTTTTACTTTAATGAGCCAGTAAGGGAAACTGTACCTGATCATTCATCTGCTTGAAATCATAGCCAAAACTCGCTCAAATCACATCCTGCCTTCTAAACAATAAGTTGTACATTGGATAATGTAGTCTTAGTTGTACTATGTTTAATCATGGCCATCTTAGGGACAACTAATAATGATGATGGAATCTCATCAGTTTTGATAACGAGGAATCATTTGGTCAATGAACTGAGCTCTTTACGTGCAAGTGGCTGAATATTCCACTGTCACATGTACACGTAGTGTAATTTTCAAGCTGAATCAGTGTGTGACAAAACCAGATCTGTGAATTATAAATTCATCTGACAGGTTTCCTCACAGTTTCCATTTACCCAATTACACTCACAAGGCTTCCGTCAGCCTGGGGCTATTGGAAAAAGCACTTGTCCAAGTTTCCATACTGTAGAGATAGAATCTGAAGAAGGATACTTTCTTCCCCAAGTTCCACAGAAATAGTTGAACCTAATTTGAAAAGCAAATGAATCTTTTGACAATTTTACAGAGCATTCTTAGTTGTTTTTTTATTTTTATTTTGAAGGTGTGAGTGCCATTTAAAAAGCATCTGCATCTGTGCCATATAAAAAGCACTCCTGCTGCTTCCACATACAATGTACTCATGTTGGTGCCATGTAAAAAGTACCCATGCCCTTGTCATGTAAAAGGCACCCATACTGGTGCCACATAAAAAGCACCTGTGGCAGTGTTACATAAAGGGCACCCATGTTGATACCATGTAGAAACACTTGTGCTGGTGTCACGTATAAAGCACCCATGCTGGTGCTATCTTATAGCACTATAAAGTGGTTGGTGTTAGGAAGGGTGTCCAGCTATTGGTCCATGACAGACTGCTTTCATTATCAATGTTACTATCATCTTGGAGCATTCTACTAACATATCCATGCATAGTCTTCTGCTCATACAGGCTCATCTTTTCATCTGATGATACATTGCAGTAGAGTTGTGCGACTTCTTTGGGCATGTATTCTAGGTTATCAGACAAAGAATGTATGCATGCATGCATGTATGTATGTATGTATGTATGAATGAAATGTATATGGGATTGCTCAAGTAATGTAGACACCACAGCAAGTGTCAGATATCAATAACATATAAATGTATATGTGTGTGCAAGTAGGTATGGGTATATATATTAATATGTGTATGTTTGTATATGTATATGTCAGGTCACTTGTGTGGTGTCTCGTGAGGGCTACTGGTAACATAGAATCCAGTACAACCAGTTGCATGGCTGGGTTGTCACCAACTAAACCAGCACCTCCACCAGGTTAGAATGGAGAGAGAGAGAGGTTGCAGCACTAAAAACAAAACCTGTCGAAATGACTGATCAACCCAGTGGGTCCATAGGTTCAGCAACTATCTAGCAATAGCACGGGTACTAGGAAATTCTGTATTGGTGTCCAGCATGCTGGAAGACCACTGGGAGTGAGGCACCTCTCAGATTTTTTAAAAATCTTGTCTCTAAGAAAAGGTCAATCTGATATGAAATTAGATATGCAAGGAATGGTTTTGGACATTTTGGGGATCTTTTGTTTGTGCTTGAGATCATGGCGTTCCCACATTCCTGAGCCTGTAATCCATGTTAGCACCAGACATCTTGTCTCAGCTTGTCTCTAAGCCATATCATCATATTAATAAGGTCTATAAGGTGTTGTGCAAGCTTTATTGGACCTAACATTTTGCACAGGCATTGTTTTGTATGTGTTGGTCATGCTCATATATGAGTAGACAGCCATGCATGTCATTATTCAGTTTCATTTCAAGATTTCTTGCCAATAAAGAAGGAGTCAGTTTCTTACCAGGACCCAAGGCAACTTCATTAGAATTTCAACAACATCAAAACAGTTTTTTTGCCTCTGTGTGTGCATAAGTGCAGTATTTGGAGTCTATATGTATGTATGTATGTATGTATGTATGTATGTATGTATGTATGCATGTATGTGTGTGTGTGTGTGCATGCATGTGTGTGTATGTATGTATGTGTGTGTGTGCATGCATGTGTGTGTATGTATGTAGGTATGTATGTACACATGTATGTATGTACGTACATATGCATGTATTCAGTTTTCAGTCATTATCCAGTTTCATTTCAAGATTTCTTGCTAATAAAGGAGCCAGTCTCTAACCTAGAACCAAGGCTCCTTCATTAGCATTTCAACAACATCAAAAGGTTTTTTTTGCCTGTATGTATGTATGTATGTATGTATGTATGTATGTATGTATGTATGTATGTATGTATGCACGCATGCTTGTATGTATGTATGTATGTATGTATGTATGTATGTATGTATGTATGTATGTATGAATATATGCGAGTACAGCATGTAGATATGTGTATGAATGTGTTTGTGTGTCTCCACTTTCATGTTTCATTCATGTAGTACTGCAAATCTACATTGTCCCCCACACAGTCACAATCTTTAATTTATTTGACATTTTCATACCCAGAATGCATCATTTTTACACTTGAAATAAACTATTCAGTTTTCTTTCACCGCTGAAATCTCCTAGCATTTGTTAAAAGGCAAGGCAAATTATTTGTGGCCTAATTAAGTGAGCTACTGACCTGATTAGACGATCTAATTAGTGATGGAGATGAATATAGTAAGAATAAATAATTAAATGAAGTGAGAGTTAGAGGGAATATATTTAGAAAACTATGATGATGATGATGATGATGATGCTGATGTTATTGTTGATGTTTTAGTCCAATTCAACTTTGCTGTAAACCTTTGATCTAAGTTTTTCCTTCCATGGCCACTCTGTCTCTCTGTATGTCCGGTATTGTATTATCTAATATGGTGAATCAACTGGTATTTTGCATTTATCAACTTTGAATACAAACATAAATGGCAAAGTTGATTTTGGCGAGATTTGAACTCAGTGAGCAGAGAGCCAGAATAAAATACAGCAATGCATTTGACCCAATGCTCTAATGTCCCTCCCAATTTGCTGTCATAAAATTATAAGCCTGGTACTGGTGCTATGTAAAAAGTACAGGTGATAGTGTCACAGAAAAAGCACTGGGGACATGTAGAAAGCATGCTACATGCTTATTGCAGTGGTTCTTCAGTTTTTTTAAGCCCTGTAAAAGAACTCGAAAGGATGGGCCTCCAACCAGGTTATTCATGATATACTTAAAGCCAGGAACTTTTAGGCACCACCTTGTGTATATACATATACATACATATATACAGTAAAGGAAGAGTAAGTTAGACAGTTTTTTAATAATCACTACAAATATTTCGATTCATACAGATCCATGTATATACAGGATTTAAAGTTAACTTACTCTTCCTTTTGACTCTTTTACTTTTAACTTTTAACTTTTTACTTTAAACACACACACACACACACACACACACACATATAGTGGTCCAACCCATGCTAGCATGGAAAGCGGATGTTAAACGACGATGACGACGATGATGATGATATATATATATATATATATAATGCATCCTATTCATTCTTAATTCTAAATCATTCTGGCAGATTTAAATGTAGCTATTGCTTTTTTGTCACTGGAAAATATTTTATCCTTCCAGTGATGTATGTTCATAACACACAATGATCCACTGGTTCACTGACGTAAGAAGACATTGAGAGGCACTGCAGTGTTTCAACATTTTTGTGTGTCTCCTCACTTAAAGTTACCCCATGGCTAGAATGATGAATCTGACAAGAGCTCAAGCTCTTGTTTAAAGGAATCAACAAACAAATTATTTGCTGATTCATGCAGATGTCTGCTAAACAGATAATGAATAATAATTCTTGGGGTGTTCCAATGGAGAAAAACAGCAGTGATCGGATATTCACATTCAAGTCTACCAGAACATATTAAAGATGAATAGATAGTTCGTTGTTTTTATTTCTCTGCTGAAAAGGTGAGCAGGTTAAAGATAAGAGAAGGAAGAAAGAGAGAGAGAGTGAGAGAGAGAGGAGGAAGATGAAGAGAGGAAGAAAAAGAAAGATAGAAAGTGGGGAGAGGAGAGAAAGCGAGAGTGAGAAACTGGAGAGGACTTGCTTTATTGAGAACCAGAAAGTATGTTGTCAAGAGGGCAGCATATGTGCATGTGTGTGTTTGTGTGTGTGTGTGTGTGTATGTATGTGTGTATGTGTTTTTTGCATGTAGTTAACACCAGCTGTTGTTGCTTTCTACAGGTTGCAGTTGTGACAGCTGGAGTCCCAAGAACAACAGCAGCAGCAGCAGCAACAGTAGCAGCAACAACAGAAGTGGCAGTAGTCATAGTAGTAGTAGAGGTAGTAGTAGTGGTGGTGGTGGTGGGGTGAGGTGATGGCATGAAGCGCTATAATATTAGGTAGTAAAACATTTAGTAAAAATATACAACTGTTACACTTGTTGCTATCTAAATGTCAAAAGAGTTAGCAGCAATAGCAACAACAGTAGTAGAAGCAGTAATTTTAGAAGTTGTAGTAGTAGTATTAGTAGTCGTAGTAGTAGTAGTAGCAGCAGCTGTGACAGAAATTGGAGAATTAATAGGTTAACTAGTAGTAAATTCTATTAATGTCGTCATTGCTGTTGTCATCATCATCATCACTGTAGTTGTCATCATCAGCGATCATCGTTGTGATCGTTGTCGTGGCCATCATCGTCATCGTCATAATCATCATCATCAAGGTCGTCAACGTCATCATCATCATCATCACCATCATCGTCATGGTTGTCGTCATTGTCATTATCATCATCATGAAGATCATGCTCATCATCAAAATCATCATCATCATCCTCTTCACCATCATCATCCACAACATTATCATCGCCATTGTCATAATCTTCCTCCTCCTCCTCCTCCTCCTCCTCCTCCTCCTCCTCATCATCATCATCATTATCATCATCATCACCACCACCACCACCACCATTATCATCATCATCATCGTAGTCATCATTATCCTTCATCCTCCTCATCATCATCATTACCACTGTTGGTATAGCAATAATAGCTGTAAAGAGTTAACGAAAAAAGCTTCTAAACATGGTCATACTCAAGCTGCAGGAAAAGAAAATAGCAGCCAAATTTCCTACAAAATTACATCTTACCATTCTTAAAAATAAATGTAAAACAAAACGGTAAAACAAAACAAAAGAAAACAGACAGGACATATATTGGACAATGATGTTGTAGTCTCTGAAATACAAAATAAAATGAAAAGCTTTTGATCATAAGTTTGCTTGGTTATGACTGATATCAAGCTTACAGTAATAACAGCAGCAGCACCATTTTAATGTTTGTTTACCTATGCTACCAGAGTATAAAATAGTTCTACTATGTAGATCATTACTTTGATCACTCACATTGCATAGTCAAAAGCAGATTACTTAAACACTTTAGCGTTCAGATTTCTCTGTCAAATGTAATGCATATTTATTCACAGCGTTACCTTATAGCTTTGAGATTTCAATGATGTGATAGTATATTTCTAGAATGACACTGAGGGGCAAGTGTGAGTGACTGGATCTGGTTGGTTTGAACATGAAGCAGATAGTATATTTGGGCCGGATATGGCCTGTTTAAATGCTAAAGGGTTAAACATACTCGATTACCATGACTTGGTTGCTTTCATAGGGCATATTTCTCTTGCTATTTAACATCTCATTTCCTACACATCCATCATATAACTTATTTTGAATGTTATTTATAAAAAAAGAGATGCTCTTTGCTTTCTATAGAAGTATTTCTTATAACTTCCCTTTGTCTACATCAATTCATTACACCAGTCTGTAGTAATTTTGCTGTGACATTTTTTATGGAGGAACTAGTTTCAGGTTAATGTGAGGGCTCTGATTCTAAATATGACATAAATTTTATGTCTAACAAGTCATAATTAGTCACTAATTACCATAGAGCAGAAATGTGCAGTTACACATTTTTGGCAATTTATGAAAATTATAGATGATAATTCTTCGTTTGAAACCATTCTATTCATTTAAAAATGAAGTTGCACCTACAAAACTTTTTTTAAGAGAACAGACCAGTTTATTTCTTACATAACCTATGTGGCATCTTATCCATACATTCAAAAGCTCTCAAGTGTAATGTCTCTATTTCATTAGATAAGTTCCTTTTCCATCTGCAGCAAAAATGTAGCATCTATTATCAACCGATAACATCCAGCTTTTTTACTGCACCTACTCTATCAAATATTTCCTTATTAGAGCTATATTGTTTAGTTTGAAGCAATGTTCCTAAATCCATTAGTCCATTAACACTTCACGAACTTCAAGGCCTTGTCATCAGAATGAAGTGATAGTATTACATCCTATTGGGTGACTTGCCCACATCAATGCATCTCTTACACACCAGATACACCAATCTTCCAAAGCAGTCTTCTTATCCTCAAATTGATATTGAGTGTCTTCCACAAGTTGATCAAAATATGTTCTTTTTGGTCTGTTGATACCTGCATGTCCATTTGTGATTTTTAAGTGAAGGAAGTTGCTAAATATTTCATCCTTGCTTCTTCAGCAGTTTCCTGCATAATGTGTTCTTTTTCTCATTACTGAAGTAATGCTGGGAAGACTGCCATACAGTTGCTGCTTTGTAGGATGTTGTTACCAAGGAAGATTGAAAAATGCTTCATTTCAAGTCTCTTGTTCAGTGTTTATGCTGAAGAGCCATAAAAAAGAACTGATTCAACAAATATCATCATCATCATCATCATCATCATCATCATCATCATCATTTAACATCCGCTTTCCATGCTAGCATGGGTTGGACGATTTGACTGGGGACTGGCGAACCAGGTGGCTACACCAGACTCCAATCTGATCTGGCGGAGTTTCTACAGCTGGATACCCTTCCTAACACCAACCACTCCGAGAGTGTAGTGGGTGCTTTTTACATGCCACCAGCACGAGGGCCAATCCAGCGGTCCCTCTTCATGTTGTCATGAAGTAAGGACTTCCATATAATGTTGAGTCAGTTTAGGGCATTCCATGCTTTTGCAATCCTTACCTGGACATCTACTATTACATCAACATGATAGTAATAATAGTATGTTATTTTTGCATTTTGAAGTTATAACAATATTCCCATGATTATTTTCTTGAAATGTTTGTGGATTAACGAATTAGGAATACCGTTTTTCTAAATTAAATATAAAAGTCTAATAAGAAAATATATATAGTCCTAAATAAAATATTAAACTTGAACCCCTAATTAAATACACACACACACACAAACACATACACAGTTGGCAGAAGATGTGAAGCTTACGTATGTCCTCAGCAGTTACAGCCCATGTTTCACTGCCATGTAGCATGGTTGTTCGTACGCATGCGTCATACAGTCTGCCTTTTACTCTGAGTGAGAGTCCCTTTGTCGCCAGCAGGGGTAAGAGCTCTCTAAACTTTGCCCAGGCTATTCTTATTCTAGCAGCAGGGTTCCCCAACCAGACTGCAGACAAGTACCAAGCAATGGATCTTTTGGTACCAGGCTGCACAGAAAGAATAAATATAAAAATTTCATTTCTATTTTATTGACTGCAGAGTGTTTATGCATTGTATATGTATTATCTTTTCTTTAACATTTCATTTTTTTTTCGTTTTTCAGTCATTAGACTACGGCCCTGCTAGGGCACCACTTTGTAAAATTTTTAGGGAAATGAATCAACTCCAGTACTTATTTATTTAAAGCCTGGTACTTATTCTAGTGGTCTCTTTTGCTGAACCACTAAGTTACGGTGACGTAAACACACCAACACCAGTTGTCAAGTGGTGGTGGAGGATAAACACACACACACACACACACACACATGACAGGCTTCTTTCGGTTTCTATCTCCCAAATCCACTCACAAGGCTTTGGTTGGCCCAAGATTAAAGTAGAAGACACTTGCCCAAAGTGTTACACAGTGGGACTGAACCTGGAATTGTGTGGTTGGGAAGCAAGCTTCTTACCACACAGCCACTCCCATAATATATATATATATATATATATATATATGCTTAATATACATAATTATTAAATAATATATTATCCACTTTCTTGTTATGTTATGCCCATTATGCCACTCTTCCATGGAATGGCTATCTTGCATGAAACCAACCTGTGGTGCAAAAATGGTTGTGGACCACTGAGCCAAGATGACTCTCTGAAACACCTAACAAGATGGGGCTACTAATATTTGTCGGTTGGCTGTAGATCTGACTGTATGCCAAAATCATTTGTTAGCCAGGATGACAGCTGTTATGATAGTAACTTACATGATAAATAATAATTTACACTTTACCCCCTACCCCTGCTATTGAGCACTCTTTATCCTGCTCATCACCACTTGTATATGTGTGTGTATTTGTGTGTGTATGTGTGTGTGTGAGAGAGTATTTGTGTGAGTGTCTGTGTTTGTGTGTGTGTAGGTGTGGTGTAAGTATGCATATTTGTATTAAATGGTTAAGTAGAAGAATAGCAGGAATTTAATTAACATCAGCCTCCTCCGCTCCTTTATCACCACTGTCATTATGATCTCCACCACCACCACCACCAACAACAACAACAACACCATTATCGCCAGCAACAGCACCACCATCAACTAATGTTGTCATACCAGAAAATGTTATCTTTCCTCTACATACTGAACAATTCCTTTAAAGCATAGTCACTCACTCAATTCACTTGCATTCAAACTTTCTTCACAGATTAACATTGCACAGTCAAAAACAGATTACTCTAAACATGTTTGTATCCAATTTCTATAACTTAGCTGCCTTCACTGTCCATATTTCCCTTGCCATTTAGCATCTTATTTCCTACGCAGCCATCATATAGCATGCTTTTGATTTTTTTTTAATGAGAGAAGCTCTTTGTTTTCTGCAGTAGTTCTTCTAGTGTTTGCATATATCTACACCAGTGTTTTTCAACAATCTTTTACCTATAAACCACTTTGATCCCTATTTTATTCAGATGGACCCCCAAAACCAATTGATGTTTAAAAAAATTTTATAATATATTTTTTATCTTTTATCTTTTATATTTTACTTGCTCCAGTCATCTGACTGTGGCCATGCTGGGACATCACCTTGCAGAATTCCAGTTGAACGAATCAAACCCAGCACTCATTATCTTTGTAAAGCCTGATATTTATTCTATTGGTCTCTTTTGCTGAACCACTAAGTTGTAGGGACATAAACTCAACAACACCAGTTGCCAAGTGACGGTTGAGGACAAATACAGATACAAATATCCTGACTTTAAGGTTTATTGCAAAAGGCCTGGTTGGAGGCCCAACCTTCTGTGTTCTTTTACAGGGCTTAGGGACTTCTGCAATAAGTGTGTGAATCTGAGAAGGGAATATGTTGTGTTGACGCCCCCAGGCGAAGAAGTAGGATCTCCCAAGACATATAAATAGAGGTAGTCTGGCCGTGGTAGGAGTGTTGAGTAGCAGTCGAGTAGCAGTTGTGTAGCGGTTGAGTAGAGATCTTCCGAAGGTGCTAGATAGCAATAGCGTTGAGACATAACAGAATATCATCATCATCATCATCATCATCATCATCATCATCGTTTAACGTCCGCTTTCCATGGGTTGGACGATTTGACTGAGGACTGGTGCATCCGGATGGCTACACCAGGCTCCAATCTAATTTGGCAGAGTTTCTACAGCTGGATGCCCTTCCTAACGCCAACCACTCAGAGAGTGTAGTGGGTGCTTTTACGTGTCACCCGCATGAAAACGGCCACGCTCGAAATGGTGTCTTTTATGTGCCACTCGCACAAATATGTCCAATAAAATCATAATTAACTGATCCTTCTGTATTTTCTTTTATCAAAAGCCAGGAACTTGTCAGCACTCTCTCATACGCACACACACAGACATATACATATATGATGGGCTTCTTTCAGTTTCTGTCTATCAAATCTACTTACAAGGCATTGGTTGATCTGAGGCTATAGTAGAAGACACTTGCCCATGGTTAAACACAGTGGGACTGAAGCTGGAACCATCTAGTTAGGAAGCAAACTTCTTACCACACTGCCAGACCTGCACTGTTTTTATCAGGAATTGTATAAAAAATAAAATTACTAAAATATTTTGTGTAATGTAGAAGTATAGCCAATTTATTGCAGATAAATTTTAACAACAAAATCTCCAATGGACTCCTAAGGGCCATTTGGACCCTGGTTGAGAACCACAGGTCTGCATGTAGTCATTACACTGGTCTGCAGCAATTTTGATTTCTTGGAAGTGAAAGTAGTTTTGGGGCTTTGATTCTAAATATGGCATCGATTCTTGTCTAACAAGTCATATTTGATCAGTAAT
>NC_142931.1:121544572-121552072 GCF_046866305.1 Octopus bimaculoides
ACACCTGTGCCTGGATGTAAAACAAACAAACAAACAAATACACTGGATTAATTTTCTAATTGCTGTTGGAAGGCAACTGCTGTAGAATAAGATGAACTTCACAAAGTAAGCTAGCAAAATGCTCATCAATTTTGAAATGAAACCACTATTTACAGTGGTAATCTATACCACGCTATGGTGTATAATTAAAATGAACTCAGTTATTGAGAATTTGGAATCTTGATCACAAGCACAGTACAATGATGAAGACAGGGTGTGAATTATGAAAATTAGGAACTTTTGTATAGTACCTTATCAATTTGATCGAACGAGCATCTGAGTGGGAAGGGGCATTTGATGTGCAAGAAAAAGCAGTCAAATACTGCTCAAGTTACAATCTAGATCAGTCATGGGTAAACTGTGATCTGTGGGATTTTCTGAAGAGCGTGCCTAACAAAAATTACCTTGAATTGTTTTTGTAATATGAGCTGCTGATGATAAACCATGTCTCTTGTGATCCACTTCTTGAAAAAAAGGTTATCCATGCCTGCTCTAGGTGCACTATGTTTGAAAAAATGGCAGCATGGTCATTATTGAAATACCTTTCATCATAGACTCAGTTACAACTTCAAGAACAGCAACAACAACAATAACTGATATGTATTTCATTATGAGATGATAAACAAAATCAGTTCTCTTTCTTATATCAAATCAGCATATAGCTAGCCTATGACAACAAGTCCTTTGTATATTTGCTAAAGTCACTAACAACCCTGCATGGTACTTTTTTTTAAACTCTGGTTCAAACATTATGCTTTGAAGTTAAAGAAGGATTGAAAGTCATGTCTGGCAATAGATACTGCAGTTATATGTAACGTGAGAAACTATTCCAACAAAAAATAAATAAATAAAACCAAAAATAAAACTATACACTTTGCATGGCATTTATTGCTCCACAAGTTATCTAACAAAAATTTAAAATAATTAGATATATACATATTATGTTTAACCTTTTCAAAACCTCAACTTTGGGTAATAAATTTTCATATGGTAAGAGAGAGATAAAGCATGAAATATAATTAAATTCTTAAAAAAGGGAAAAATATTTAGAGTTGATATTTCCAAGTAATGTTTCAATAGATAAAATGTTAGGTGCCATTAGCTGCTCTTGAAGGTGTTAAGGCCATGTTGTTTTGATATCAACTGGGTATCATTAAATCGATACAGATGTTCCTATTAATATTTCCACCACTCTCTTTTCTCCTCCCTCCCTTTCTCCTGCATCTTCATGCCTTAATCTGTATGTTTTTTTTTTAAAAAAGCATGTTTTAACTTAACTATCTTTTAACTAATAAAAATTCCATATAATTCTATAACAAAGAATTTACTGGAGTCATAAATAACAAAAAGGTCAGGAATTTGGGACCAGTTTTAATATTTTATGTTTGTATTAAAATAGACTTTCATTCTTCTGGGAGAAAAATATATCAGTTATATGGCTACTTTCAGCTTAATACCTTCTTCCAGCAAATAAATATACTTGAGTAAGTTAATGGAATATTTGTTTATTATACAAGGTCCTATCAATCTAAAGTGGATGACATTGAAAACTTGCTTCCTCATTGTGTCTTTATAAAACTGTGTGAACAGAGTCAGTGAGAAATTAAATACTTTGGCTCATACTCTGGACATCTTAATATTTTGGCCATCTACATCTCTCAGTCATTCATATTTGACAGTTGTATCAATGTGTTGAATTACCAACCACTATCTTCTGTCATAAGACCAGAAGATATTGGTCTTTATGTCAGTGTATCAAAGACTAAATTCATTATACTTCAATGAGGAGGTCTTCTTATTGTAGCAAATGAAACAAAGTCTTCAAAAATTTAGAGACTTCTTTATATGCTTGTTTAGGAAATAACATTGCATCTACAGAAATGAATGTACAAATTTCTACCACAAAATCATGGGTTAATCTTGATGGTTTCAATTTCATTTGAAAGTTAGCATCACCAGAGGATGATCTTAAATGAAGCATCTGATCAAACAAAGACTGTTTGGTAGCCTTCTTGCCGAATGTCATTAGATATACATATTGTAAGACAACTGCTGAGGACTTCTGCAAGAACTCATTGGTAATACACTGCTATGAACACCTAACAATTGATATGCATGGATTGGCTATCCAGTAAAACCACCATTGATATAGAATAATGCTTTGATGACCTCCTGAACATTATGCTGGATCACAGGAACAGTTAGCAGTAAGAGAAGATATAAAATATACTTCTTTCAAATACTCAGAAGGATTTCTAGAAACAGTTGACAGTTTCTGTGACTTATGTAAGCTAATTAGTAGTGAAGGTGGATGTTCTGAAACTATAGTTGCCAGAGTAAGAATGAGATGGAAAAGTTCAGGGTGCTATTATCGTTACCAGCAACAAATATTTTCTCTTACAGAGTGAAGGGCAGATTGTATGTTGTTTATGATGGGCATGCAGCTGAAGAAATCATGCCAAAAATGGAACACAGAAGTGTGAGGTAGTCCTTGACCTCTGCAGGAATAACTGACTCAAACCATAACAACCCAACCAGCCCGTACCAGCATTCAAAAGCAGATGGAAGTGATGATGTCATCATTGTCATCGTTGTCATTGTCATCATCACCATCATCATGGGTTAATCTTGAGGTATAGAGACTAAATAGCTGAGTGGAGATACTTTATGTGCCTTTAAAATTGCTGATATGGGATGAAGTTCATCACAACTTTAGCTTATAAGGCATCACACAATCAAGAGACATCTCACCAGAGAATAAGAATGCCATCCAAGTTCAATGTCCTACTCCAAACTTAACAAAGCAAAATAACAAGAAGTTCTTACAAATATTAAGATCTATAGGACATCGCTATATATAGGGGCTTAGCTAAGATTTCACTAAAATGATATGTATAAATGTGTGTGCGTGTGCGTGTGTATCCAACTTTCAACAGACAGCTAACCTATCATTTGCAAAACTTCCGGAAATTTCAGAGGAGTCTGTTCATGAGGTGTGTAGAATAAAGGTTTTTTTTATTTAAATGTAAAAGTAAATATCTGCTGTCCAGAAGGAACATTAACTATGAGTGATAAGCAGATATGATACTAGATAAGAAGAATCATAACATACTAACGGCATTGGTATTGATATTTTTAAACCTTAATGGGCATTATAGATGGACATTATTCATCATCATGACTAGATAGACATGTATGTATGTATGTATGTATGTATGTATGTATGTATGTGTGTCTGTGTGTGTATGTATACATATATGTATGTATGAATGTATGTGTCTGTGTAAGTATGTATTTCTGTATTTATATATGTGTATGTGTGTATATTTGCATGTATGTACGAATGTAAGTGTGTGTATATGTATACGTGTGTATAAATGTATAGGTGTGTATAAATGTATAGGTGTATACATATATGTGTGTGTATATGTGCATACATGTGTATGAATATATAGGTGTATGTGAATATGTATGTGTGTATATACATGTGTGTATTATATGTGGACATGTGCATGTTTAAGGGAATGTATGAACGCATAAAAACAATTTTGTATATAAGTATATCCTTTTCCGCATATAAGTATTTGTATATGTCTTTAAGTATTTTCATGTGTGTATATAGTAGATACATAAATTATGAGGAGAAATAAATAGTTTACTCTCTGGCATACACACATATATACACTCACTCACACACACACGCCCACAAACTCATATACATGTAATATATAGATATATATATATATATATGTATGCCTGTATGTATGTATACATACATATATATACATGTGTGTGCATGTGTCTGTATGTTTGTGTATCTGTCTAACTATCCCTCTATTAATATATTTATATGTACATCTGTCTGTCTCTATACAGACACACACACACACACACACACACACACACACACACACACACACACACACACACACACATACACACACACACATGCTGTGGTGGGAAAACTGATAAAAATTGTATGATGTTAGTAACTCTGATATCATTTTTATTTTCATATATCTTTTGTTCTGATCAGTTTTTGGCAACATGGTTCAGTTATAGCCTTCTTCACAATTCCTCTAGCTTTGTAAAGATAGCACATTCTTTTCACAGTGTTTCACTCCAAAATAATTCTATACTATAATTAGATGCAATGTCTATAATAGTTCAACTTAAAATTTTTTATATATGTTATTTATATATTATTAATCATAGCCTGTTGTTTCTATAATTTATGGACACATAAAGACATGAATTTCACAGTTTTTTTACCAACTGTCACCAAGTTACAATAACTATATTTATGAATAAGTGAGAGTGCATGGCTTAGTGGTTAGGGTGTTGTACTAACGATTCTGAGATCAGGGTTTCAATCTCTGCACCGAGTGGTAAGTTGTATTATTGAGAGCAAAACACTTCATCTCACATTGCTTTGCAATCATTTTGACATTTGACACATGTTACACTGTGCACCTATTTAGTGCACCTATTTGATTTGATGGAATGAGTGAGTAAGCTAATGTACAACAGGTACATTTGATCACTATAGACAAATCATTTGTGTATGTCGTTCAGCAAAACCAAACGCTCATATACCATTTTTGCTGGGGATTCCATTATTTATGAATGAAACAGTTTTTCTCACTCTGTTATTCTTAAGCATAAATGACTCCCAGTCTGAGATTATGTACATTCACCATTCATGCTAGAAAATTGCACCTTAATTTCCCTCACTTCACACATATTGGACATATCAGATAATGTAATTCTAGATAAACAATGTATGAAAAGCCTTTCTCATAGAGCTGACCTGCATTTAGACATCTACACATACATACCCCACCTCCTACGCACACACACACACATGCTCAGTACTAAAACCTTCAAACCTGTGACATATGAAACATCACAATTTTTGGTGAGCTTTCACAAGGATGTTGCATGTATAACGTTGCTGAAACTCACCCCAGGATATAGGTCTCCTATTCAGGGACAGGAAATACTTCAACTATGATCAGTTCATGGCTGTTTACAAAGCTCAGGTGTGATTTACATTCCAGTACTTCTCATATATCTGGGGTGGCAGGGATGCTACTACTGTTACACATATAAATGTTTCTAACTAGGGCCCTGAAAATACATAAAATATCTGAATACTGATCACTTAACCCCTTAGCATTCAGACTACTCTGTCAAATGTATTGCTTATTAATATGCATTGTTTTGAATTAATCACACATTATCTTGTACAATGGGGTGCTGAAAAGTTCCTGGCTTTGGGTAAAAGAAAATACAGGAGGATCAGTTAATTATGATTTCATCCAAAATATTTCCCTCTCAGATTCACATACTTCAGTTTTTCTAAGCCCTGTAAAAAGAATTTGGAAGGCAGGGCCCCTAACCAGGTCTTTCATGCCACCCTTAAAGCCAGGAACTTTTCAGCACCCTCTCACACATATATATATATATATATATATATATATATGAAATGAGTACAGCAATGAATTCCGGGTAGAGGTAGGGGTCCACCAAGGTTCCGTCCTCAGCCCCCTCTTATTTATCATAGTCCTCCAGGCAATCACAGAGGAGTTCAAGACAGGTTGCCCCTGGGAGCTCCTCTATGCTGATGACCTTGCCCTAATTGCGGAGTCACTATCAGAACTAGAGAAGTTTCAGGTGTGGAAGCAAGGTCTAGAATTGAAGGACCTTAGAGTCAACCTAGCTAAAACCAAAATCCTAATAAGTAGGAAGGTAGATAAAACACAAACCCCTTCAGGTAGATGGCCCTGCTCAGTATGTAGAAAAGGAGTAGGTAGTAACCCTATAAGATGTACCCGGTGCAAGCTATGGACACATAAGAGGTGCAGCAACATCAAAGGCAGGTTAACTAGCAAGTTAGTTTTTGTTTGTGGCAGATGTTCAGGTGCAATAAAGACTGTAAACAAACAGGAAACAACTTCTATCTCATTCCAGGGTGAAAAACTAGAGGTAGTCGATAGCTTCCGCTATCTGGGCGACCAAGTTAGTAGTGGGGGTGGGTGCGCTGAAAGTGTAGCTGCTAGAATAAGAATAGCCTGGGCAAAGTTTAGAGAGCTCTTACCCCTGCTGGCGACAAAGGGACTCTCACTCAGAGTAAAAGGCAGACTGTATGATGCATGCGTACGAACAGCCATGCTACATGGCAGTGAAACATGGGCTGTAACTGCTGAGGACATACGTAAGCTCGCAAGGAATGAAGCCAGTATGCTCCGTTGGATGTGTAATGTCAATGTGAATACCCGTCAGAGTGTAAGTATCTTGAGAGAAAAGCTGAACATTAGAAGCATCAGTTGTGGTGTGCAAGAGAGACGATTGCGCTGGTATGGACATGTGGTGAGAATGGAGGAGGATAGCTGCGTGAAAAAGTGCCACACCCTAACAGTTGAGGGAACCCGTGGAAGAGGTAGGCCCAGGAAGACCTGGGCTGAGGTGGTGAGGCAAGACCTTCGTACATTGGGCCTCACCGAGGCGATGACTACTGACCGAGACCTTTGGAAATGTGCTGTGCATGAGAAGACCCGGCAAGCCAAGTAAGATCGTTGCCAGTGCCCCTGGACTGGTTCTTGTGCGGGTGGCACATGAGATGCACCATTTTGAGCGTGGCCGTTGCCAGTACCGCCTGACTGGCTCCCGTAGGATTTTCGAGCGAGATCGTTGCCAGCGCCCCTGGACTGGCTTGTGCGGGTGGCACATAAAAGACACCATTTCGAGCGTGACCGTTTTCGTGCGGGTGACACGTAAAAGCACCCACTACACTCTCTGAGTGGTTGGCGTTAGGAAGGGCATCCAGCTGTAGAAACTCTGCCAAATTAGACTGGAGCCTGGTGTTGTCCTCAGTCCTCAGTCAAATCGTCCAACCCATGCTAGCATGGAAAGCGGACGTTAAACGATGATGATGATATATATATATATATATATATATACATACACATTTTCAAAATGTAACCACATGTGAATTGTTGGCGATTTTTTTCTTCCGTCTCCCTTCTCTATTGGACTTTCTTCTGTTTCTGAAGAAGAGCTCTACTTGAAATGTTAAATCATCTTTCTTTCCTTCCCTGAGCATCTGCTAATACTTTGCATGCACCATGCCCTCGCGTTGTCTTTTTTTTTTTTGTGTTTATTCTTCATTTTTGTGGATTTACTATATATAAATATATATATATATATATATATATATATATATACACACACGAGGGGTGCTGAAAAGTTTTTGGCTTTGGGTAAAAGAAAATACAAGAGAATCAGTTAATTATGATTTTATTCAATATATTCCCCTCTAAGATTCACACACTTATTGCAGTGATCCTTCAGTTTTTCTAATCCATGTAAGAAAGAACTCAGAAGGTTGAGCCTCCAACCAGGCCTTTCACGACAAACATTTCAGCTTTTGTAACTTCATATTTTCAATGGTGTATTTGT